>NC_051161.1:181376803-181399726 GCF_013339745.2 Dermacentor silvarum | reverse complement strand
TTTTGGAGCTGTGCAAGGACTCCTGGGGTGCGATCGCGCAAGCAGCTCGCTTTCCGCACGTTCGGTTTGACTGCTACGTCACAAAGTGGGAAGCTGTCGTACCGCCCCGCTGTCTCTGACGACCGCTAACGCAATCACAATTCTGACCGATCACGAGAAGGCAAGCGAAGGAACGGAAAAGCGAGCTGTTTGCGCGATCGCACCCCTGGATTTCATCTTTGACAGATTACCTCTCTGATTCACCTGCACGCCCACCATTCCTATCGCTCCGACGACAAGCTTCGCACTTCGCCATCAGCGATGGCATCGTCCATCGCCGTAACTACCGTTCCAAGGGCCGCAAATGGCTGCTAGTAATACCCCGGCAGCTCCGCACTGCTGTATGCGCTTCTTAAGACCGACTCTTTATTAAGAACTCTTTAAGACCTACAGTAGACTACGTCATATGTTTCATTGGCGTGGTATGTACACCTTTGTTCAAAAGTACATACGCTCTTGCACAGAATGTCAATGCCCGCTCTTCTGGACCAATGCAACCTTTGTCGTACCCTTCGCGACCCTTTGAACTGGTTGGGGTAGACCTTTACGGGGCCTCTGCCATACGCAGCTGCTGGCAATCGCTGGGTAATTGTGGCTATATACCTCCTCAAGAGGTATGCAGAAACAGCCGCTCTGCCTGCCGCGACGGCTCGTGACGTTGCCTCGTTCCCGCTTCAACGCATCGTTATACGTCACGGCGCTCCCCTCGAACTCCTTAGCGACCGAAGTCGCGTCTTTCTCGCCGATGACATTCAAGAACTTCTCACTGAATGCCGCGTTATTCATCGCTGTACCACCCGCATATCACCCGCAAATTATCGGCTTGACAGAGCGCTTCAATCGAATTCTTGGCGACATGCTTTCGATGTATGTCGCCTCCAACCATATCAACTGGAACCTCATCCTTCCTTATGTCACGTACGCTTACAATACCGCACCCCAGGCAACGACGGGCTTTTCTCCCGTCTTTCTGCCCTATGGCCGAGAACGGTCATCTACCATTGACACTATTCGTACTTACCGTCCCGACGTATCCGAGGGTACACCGGTTTCCGAAGCCAACCGGTATGCAGAAGAATGTCAGCTAGCGCACTCGCTTACAACGCAGGAACAAGCGCTACAGAAATTTCATCATGCGACGGGCGCCCCTACCACCAGTTTTCGCCTGACGCTCTCGTTTGGTTGTAGGTGCCTCCTACTTCGACACCAGGTGTCTCCTCCAAGTTTGTCTCCAGATACCATGGACTCCTACAGTCAATTTCTCCGGTAAACTACTTCAGAAATAAGACATAATATAGGTCACATTCGGCGTCTAGCAAACTTACAAGAAAATAAAAAGAGTTACCATTTCAGACACCTCGAAAACTGGTTAGTACCAATAGCACGCATCAATACGTGGAAAAAGCGCCACCAACACACACTCTCTTCCCTCCTCAACGCGTACGAATCTGCTAACATCAACTTGTTTACCTGTACCCAACGAGATATGAGTTCCATATGCAATTCATATGTAAAAGAATGTACCATGGAGTAATGTTTAGGTATAGTTAAACTTAATATAGGATATTTTCTTTGTTCTATTTATACAATTGTGTCTATTATGATTTGTCATTTGTGCTCTTATTTGATGCATGTTATTTGACGATTGTCTTAAATATGTGTAATCACGCTTCTGACGAAGTAATTTGGTTTGTGCACATATAAGTGCAGATAACATTTTGTTTGTTCTGATGTTTTTGCTATATTGCTATTTATTTTTTGAACATGAAGCCGTCATGTCTGCGATGAGATTGCCTGTCGCTGATGCTTTGTATTTTGGGGCTGCGGCCGAGTCAAGCTGTTTAGGACAGCTTTTTAACAGCTCTCCTAACTTTATTTCTTGAGGCAGAAATAAATTATTATTATTATTATTATTATTATTATTATTATTATTATTATTATTATTATTATTATTATTATTATTATTATTATTATTATTATTATCGAACCTCTGATGCCCCCTACGGACTTGCGTCGCCGAGGCCGCGAAACTGTGCACGTAGATCGCCTCCAGCCGTATCACCAGCCCTTCGTCTTTCACGACGCCTTAGGCCTCCTGTGTGGCTCAGTCTTCAGCGAGAGGGGAAGATGTAAGGAAGAAGAAGTGCACCGTGCGGAGCTCCGCAGACGGATCGCTGTTCCTGGTGTGACTGACTAAGCCTAAGCTGTTGCGTCAAATAAGGCGCTCGAACCCGCGACCTTTAGTCGCAAAAAGAAGTAATAAGAAATAATGCGCAGCACCAAGGCACTCGAATGCCATTCGGATGCGCCATGACATATTAATTTCATGAATGTCTCATGGGCGCGCAGGCTTTCGCCTTCACCCTCTTTGGCGTATGCTAAACTGACTGCCAATTTTTAAGTTAATTGCCATTCCCATTCGAATGCGTTGTTACTTCCTACTACTTTTCACCCACCAAAGGTCGAGGGCTCGAACTTTGATAATTTCTATGCCCAAACTGCTTAAATTTAAAATTTGATATTGAACATTTTCCTTCTAAAAAGGAAGTTATCGGTTTTGAAAAACTTTAAGCACATAATCAGTCTAATTAGCATACGGAAGTTTATGATTGCTCATGATAAAGGAGGTCAGCTACCAGCTGGTAATGAATAATACAAAACAGAGCAACAGCGCTGTTTGGAAAGTTTTATCAAGTCATCAGGCAATGTTATATTGAACGCCTTACCAGGGACGCCCAATAACGGAAGCCGAGGAGCCTTCGTGGGAATGTCCTTCACATCGATGCGGCGCCAATGACACGCGCTCGCAATGGTGTCTTCTGAGCAGTCTTCTTCATCTGATGAACTGCTAATTTTGAAGTCATCGCTATTGTTTGCTTCCAGAAACGAAGTAAACTTTCGGTTTCTGCATCACTATCGTCCGAACAGTTGGACGAAATATGAAAGTGCTGAAAGTTGGGCGAGTTGGTAGCTATTCATCTGGAAACTGCAGCGCGCACACAAGAAACGAGGACAATGAGGCAATGAGGCGGGTAGTGGGAGAGGGCGAAATAGTGTGGCGACGGCGCCAGTGCACGTCGCCTGCGCTTCTGTGTTTATGACGTCACGCGCGTCAGAGGTGCCGGCCATAGAGTTTCACACTATAAAACCTAGAGGGAAATGTGGCACTGCTGCGCTGTGGTATGCATGGGAATGCCGGTATATTGTGGATTCGTATTGCCATCGTTCTTGGAGAGCCAGAACGCCTTGAAGACGCGCCTGGCTAGCACCGTTCAGTCTGTCACAATGATTCATTTCCTGCTAAAACAGCACGTAAAAAACTGCTTTAGCTTTATTATTACAGAAAAACATGGCTTGTTGAATTTTGAGGACTTACTATTGGATGCACGATTATATGAAACGTAAAAAGTATCAGCTGGTCGCTAAAGTTGGAGGGCAGATGACAAGATTCTCGCTCGCTTTGGAACAACTTATCGTCTGTTCTTGCTTTTCTTCGCTTGATTCTGCATTGTAGGTGAGTAAACTTTATTGAGAGATGTAATATGGGTGAATGAAAGCCTTTTATGCTGATTTTATTTTAAGAACGCGTTATTTGTGTAGCCATATCCACGTTTTAGACGAAGCCTCGTACAACACCAGCCAACACAAGCCTCGCAGACATATATCCCGTCATTCCCATGAGGGCACGGCAGCCCTTTAAGCAATTCGCATAGACGGTGGCGCCAGTTTACCCTCTAGGTGTTATAGTGAGAAACACTATGGTGCCGACGCTGCTCGAATGGAGACGAGTTGCAGAGATGGGGAAAGAGTGTGGCGACGGCGCTGCAGCAATGGAGACGGGCAGTGGGAGAGGGCGAAATAGTGTGCCGACGGCGTCAGTGCACGTCGCCTGCGCTTCTGTGGTTATAACGTCACGCGCGAAGGAGGTGCCGGCGCGGCTGCAGCAGCGGTTGTGGCAGATGCATGGGAGATGCGGTGACCGTGGCAGCGCTTGGTTCGGCGTAGTGCGGTGCTGTATGAAACAAATACATGATTTCATAATGTACGTAGCCTAAAGAGCTTCACTTGTAATCCGTTCCCATATGAACGTTGCGGCCCCACGAATTTTAATTATCTCTGCGTTAATTCCTTTTGCCTTAAATAACACCAAAGGTCGTGGGTTCGACTCCCACCAGTGGGTATGAGCAACTGTGGTGATTGAATGGTGCGGCAAAATAACCCGCATATACCGCATGCCAAATAGCAAGACGTGGCATACAGATCAATATATACGGAAATTTTGCGCACGGGACGCCGGCGCCAACACCGGTTTTTCTGGAACACGAGGCCCTAATGCTGTCATCTTAACATAGTCCGACGACAGGTTTTGAACACACGACGTCTAGTAGACAAGCCCGCTACTGAAACCATCACGCCATAGATGGATGCATCGACAAGAGGCATAGAACAGCCTGATAAATTTATCGTGGGCAAGAGAGTGCGTTGAGATGCTTGGCGCGTTTCGGTTTTGCCTTACGAGGCGCAGTTATAACGCAGGCGATAGCGGGCGCGGACAAGGAACGTGTCGAAAACGCAAGCAACCAGAGAATTGCTTCTGGAACAACAAGGAGAAGTTTCTGAAGAGGATGCGTTGGAACGCCGGCGAGCATGTAGCCGGGCCAATTATGGTTTTTTTTATAAAGAGGACTACAGGAACATTTATTTCATTCACCAAACACAAGATTGGTTGCAACAATGCGTTTACTGGGAAGATCGTCATAGGGTCCGTGGTATTCGTTGGATTAGCTTATCTCTTAAGATACGGCAGTCCTCGTTTCAAGTGTACCGTGTGGCTTCATAAGTTATGATTTCAAAGAACGCTACGCACTATCTGTCAATTTTCAGTGGGGAGTTGTTTCCCTAATTTGTTTTACAGCGTAAGCTGTTATGGGCTCATTCGAATAGCCGTTTCGGTTCGCGATGGTGTCCGCCGCCGCTGCCACCACCGCCTCCGCTGACGGCGTCGGGCGAACGTAACCACTATCGCTGGAAATGCGAAAAAAGTACCCCGTTTTCGCCAGGATCGAACCCGCACCCGCTGCGTAGGAGCCAGATACACTACCACTGAGCCACGCAAGCGCTTGCTATGGGGCGCTGGAAAAATCCCCTTAAAACAGGCGGAGACGATCCGAGCCTCCGCCAGTATGGTGGCGCCATCTAGTCAAGGTGCCTGCAAACGCATCGTGCGCAGGTGCAGACCACGAGATGCCCTTCAGACGAGGCGTGCAATTAAAAAAACGCGATCCCCAGTCTCCGCCAGTATGGTGGCGTCATCTAGTTAAGATGTCTGAAAACGCAGCGTGCCCGACATGTAAGTTGCAGTTGTAAGGCTTGATCGGGCTCAGCAGACTGCTGTTAAGAGAGCATTACAAGCCGCAGCTCGCCGTCGACGCCAGGCGGACAGTTCAGATCGTTCTCGTCAAAACGAGGCGAACAGACTGCCGCGAAGACCCTCTTGGGCGTGGTGCTCAAATTGGAGCTACTATTGAGCCACTCCACCAGCTTACGCTGTGACTGTGCTGAGTGTGCCGCGCAGGGCTGTCACTTTTTAATTTGAAGACATTTTTAATTACCCGTCTGTGATATAACGCGCTGTTCGGCTTTCTTACTCTAGTTTCAGCAAGATACGGAAATTACCTGCAGGTATTATCGCAATGCACAGACAGGCAAAACATTCACTACATAAGTACCTGATTATTCTATTTAGGACAAATGATACAATTGCATATTCTGAGTATGAGTAGTGAAGTCCTTAGGAAGTTTTCCGCACTAGTACCAATTCCAAGATATCAGTCCGAAGAATCTAGTAAAAAAATTAAAACAGTGCTACGTTTGGTCATGCTTTAGCGCACAATGTTTCGAGTAGCCGCAATGCCAAACAGCTCTCACTGTGCGCTGGCGATGTGAAGTTGCGCGCTTTGTACAAAGAGATGCATGGTGGGAGTACCAACACTTGTTAGAACGGCGCCCCCTTTGCACTTTATTTCCGACGGCGGTAGCCGCGTATCGCCCACCGCAGGGTTCGAGGCTATCTGACACGCGCTGCTGTGTTCCCGGTCGTATTGCTCACGATAGCACCTCTCGGGGTGACGAAGCGCGGGGCCGGCGCTTGATAGAATGGTAACGAACATTCAAATAGTAGGATTTTAGACGGGACACGTCTACTGTCGTCAGCACGCTTACAGGAACGCCCCGCAGCGTGGCCTGCGGCTTGGACAGACGCCAGCGCCGCGAAGTGTTGTGCGCTGTTATCACGGTATGTGTGCGGCGGCTGGCGATAGTTGGAGCGCAGCTCGATTTCACTGTTCGACTTGTCTTTCGCTTGTGTCTGACCGGCGGGGAGAGTGCGCTGTTACGTCAGCCCGTGTAAAAGGATTAACCAGAGGTCTCCCCATCGTGCTTGGTTGTCGCAGGCGGGACGATCCTTTTGTGCGCAGGTGCGGGGAGGAGATTAAGCCCGCCTTCTACGAACGTTCTTCCGGATCATCTGGAACGCAGTATAGTCTGATCCCTTTGTGTACAGGTGCGGGGACTGGGACGCCCGAGTTGGTGATCCTTTTGTGTGCATGTGCGTGGGAGACGAATAGGCCCGCCTTCCATGAATAACGTCTTCAGGAGCCTTGGGTTGCCGCCAGCGGAGGCAAGCCCGGGAAACGTCGCCTAGGGGAGCTGTCCACCTTCCGCGAATGACGTTCTTCGGGAACTTCGTGTTGCCACCAGCGGGGACAAGCTAGGGAAACGTCACCTAGG
Organism: Dermacentor silvarum; assembly: GCF_013339745.2. Classification (NCBI taxonomy): domain Eukaryota; kingdom Metazoa; phylum Arthropoda; class Arachnida; order Ixodida; family Ixodidae; genus Dermacentor; species Dermacentor silvarum. The sequence goes on along the minus strand of NC_051161.1, from coordinate 181,392,898 downwards.
CGAGAGGGAGATGCTGCCGCACCCCCCCCCCCCCAACTGGACTTGCCTGTCACGTGACTGGAGCGAAACCCCGCCTCATTGTTAGAGGGCCCATTTAAGCGGCCCCGCCATGTATTTTTTTTCATTCATTCATTCTCTTCTTTGCAATCCTTCAACATGAAATAAACCGTGCAAGTTTCGCACTTAAAATCGTCTCGCCCTGCCTGGTCGCCATGATCTACCGGATGCCTACAGCCTGCCGGCAGCGCTACGCTACCTAGAAGAGATGCCGGTCGAGGTTGTAGTAGCAGGCGCCCCAACAAATGGCGGATCGCGGTTAGATGGAACCGGACATCAAAGCGTCTCCCAACAACTGGTGGCAGCGGTGGGATGCGCTACCCCGGAGGCCCCAACTTTGGATAACATCTAAGAGAACTTCTCCTCTTGGTCCTGGTGACAACTTCGGAAGGAAGGTGTCAGGATTCATGACTGCATATGGTGAGTGCACGGCTTTTCTTCACTGAGATATCACTAGGCTTTACGTATTTTTTGGGGAAGTACAGAGCAGTTATTTTCTTTAACCGTTGACGGAAGTTTGGAGTACGTCGAGGTTGTTATAGAGTGAAGAGTTAGCAGCACTAAGGGCAGCCATGAACCTGAAGGCACTAAAGAAGCCGGAATTGTTAAACTTGGCCAGAGAGTTGGGCCTCCAAATTGCCGAATCAAAGAGAAAGCCGGAGATCATTGAGGCGATCGAAGCAGTCGGGGCAGACGACGATGAACTTGAGGAATGTTTAGAAAGCATTGAGCATAAGGAGGAAGAACGCAAGCGCCTAGAGGCTAAAGAAGAGCACGAGAGGGAACAGGAACGAAAACGGAAAGAGCACGAGAGGGAACAGAAACGAAAACGGGAAGAGCACAGAATTCGGATAGAAGAAATTCGACAGAAAATCCAGTCTCTTAGAGGGCAACAGGTACGATCTAGGCTGGGCGTATTCAAAGTCGGCGAAAACTTAAAAAGTTTTCTTGCCCTTTTCGAGAAGGTATGCGCGGAGGTGCAGCTTGACCGTGAAAATTGGTCCTTCGAACTGTACAACGTGTTTCCCTTTAACGTGTCCTGCGTCTTGTCTCGCCTTTCTGATGACGAGTACCGGAATTACGATACAGCTAAGAGAGCTTTATTCCGGCAGCTCGGCATTCCGGTTGAGAGCGATCAGAAAGATCAAGGGGACGAACAAAGAATTCTGACTCTTGAGGTAACTGAGCGACAACCCACGGTAGAGGCCGCGTCAGGGAATGGAGAGCACGCGGAATGCAACGTGGCAGAACCCTCAGAGGTAAAGCACGTAAAGAGCGAGGCCGTCGCCTGTCTACAAACAGGGGCGATTCCGGAAAGCGTTCCTTGCGAGGACGAGGCTGGTTCCAGTTGCCATGAGAAGATTAACGAGGCACTGGAGACCTGCCTCGTGCCCCTGCACATGGGCGAAAGGCCGGAGTCGTCAAAGGTAGACCTAGATAGCGGGGCGGCCGAGCAAAGTACGGAAACGGCGATTCTAGATCCCACCGGTACAGTTGGGGAGGGCCTCGCTAAGGAAATAGTTTTCATTGATAGCGCAGGTAAATTGGCCCGACAGTACAGGGAACCGGATATTGCTCTGGACTCAAGCTTCGGAGAGAGCGCATTTGATGCGTCCACCCAAATTGAGTCAGCGGCCATCCCGGAGAGCGCTCCTTGTGGGGACGAGGCTTGTTCCAGCAACCCCAATGGGGTCAATATGGAGCTGGATACGGACCTCGTGCCTCGGCACTTGAGCGGCTCTCGGGTACGGCCGAATGTAAAGCGCGAAAATGTCGCAGAACCAGAGGCAGTAGTAATTCCAAAGAGCGTTTCTTGCAGAGACGTCCGGGAATCGCCAAATGTAGAGCAGAATGCCATGGCGGCCGAGGAGAACGGCAACCCAACGCTCGGGGGTTTCACGTGCATAACAGATGACCGCATGGCAGAACAAGAAAACGTTGTCAGACAGGGCCGTCAGAAAAAGAGAGCCAAGTATTCGGCGCATCGAAAACTTGGAAAAGTCGCCACACCGCAGCCCGTAAGACAATGCACCAGGCCATCGCGCCGAACGGGAAAGGGTTTTTTGGGGCGGCTTAGGAAACGGAAGCGTCACCAAAGGCTGACTGCGACAGAAAAGGGCGCGTTTCCGCGAATAAAGGTGCGGCTGAAATGTTCAGGTTTCAAACTGGTTGAGTATGCGCGTATGAACCCAGCCAGTCAAACAGGCACCGAGGAGGAATGCGTCGCGAAAGCGAGAACAAAGGGAGAAGGGCTATTCTTCCTGCGTTTATGGCCTCCCCTTCGGGGACGAGAGGGCAAGCTGCGAGGACACAGAGTGGCAGGTGTCAGCAGAGGGCAGCGTATGTCTGGCGCCCTTTGTCGTCCTCGGCGAAGCGCGAGGGCTTTCGGACTGCGACCCCATCGAGGGCGCATTAGGAACTAGTCAATTTGCCACACCGATCAGTAACTTGTTTGTATGTAAACGTAAAGCAATTTTTTTTCTTGTATTTGCTTAAGAAGTCTTGCTTTTAAAGTTACAAGTTAAGTGTTAGGCTCCGATTTCCTGTGTCGGACAAGCCAGCTAACACGAAGGAAAGAGTGAATCAGGTTGCAAAGGTGGTGGCTCTTGACCGCGCTGATTTTGTATGTAAGCATTGAGATCTGGGGCTTGAGAAGGCAAACCTTAGTTTTGTAATTTAATGCTTACAGTATAGGGCTGGTATCAATCAGGCTGGTAGCAATCTGGCTGGTAGCAAGGACCGAAAGAGCAACTTTGTCCCTTTGACCTTTTTCGATCGCAGTCACGGGTTCCGTGGTTCTAAAGTGCGCCTTGGTTTCTTGTCCTGTGAAGACTTGTGAATCACGTGCCACTAAGGCAAATTCTCACTTTGGAGAGGCGGAGTTAGAGGACGCGGAACACGTTACCGGGAGATGGTCCCGATTCTTTCTATTCATACCGGGTGACATGATTGACAGCGGTCGTAGAGAGTCATTTCGAGAGGGAGGAACAAGTGTGGCTTAGAGCAGCCTGTGTGTGAGGTGGTCGCTTACTGCGACGGTGTCGCTCAGTCAAGCATAATTTTCAGTTCCCCCCTCAACGGGGTAGAGGAATGAACACGCAGATGTCATCAGCTGAGGCTTTTTGAGTTTATTGGCAGAGCTTGGCTTCGCTATTCGCTATAAGACGGGCAAACTTAAAGGCAATGCCGAAGGTCTGAGTCGTTGCCCCTAGAGTAGCGAAAACCTCATGATCACTCTGGTTTCAGCGTGATTTCGACGTTAGTCTCTTTTTTTTGTACGTTTTTTTTCCACGTAGTTGTAGTTGATCGTTAGCGCATTTAGTAATCCTGTCATAACGCTTTCAGGAAATGGCTGTTTTAGTGCTCAAGGGGGAGGACGCTCGAAGGGAATGGGAAAGCAGTAGCAGTTTTCTTTTTTTGTAAAGCCTGGTGTGTCTTGGGGGAGAGTGGCCTTGTGCTCGTTTGTTTGTGGTTGTGGGTCCGGCACTGTTCTGGAGTGATTGCGTGCCCAAACAGGAGACGAAAAGTTGCGAGACCTGTTTGCAAGCCCTGTTTCACCGGTCCGGACCAGGGAGAGAAGGCCTACAAGAGCGCCCCGAGAATTGATGGACGACTCCAGGAAATCTGCAAGCTACGAACCAAGGGTTCGTCACCACGGAGAGAAAGTCTGCTGCTGAAACGCCGATCCCTCGCCCAGTGGCTGCTGGCCCCTACGCGTCGGGATCTTCTTCCCCCGCCGGAGATGCTGTTACGGTTGACGTACGACAGCCCGTGTAAAAGGATTAACCAGAGGTCTCCCCATCGTGCTTGGTTGTCGCAGGCGGGACGATCCTTTTGTGCGCAGGTGCGGGGAGGAGATTAAGCCCGCCTTCTACGAACGTTCTTCCGGAGCATCTCGAACGCAATATAGTCTGATCCCTTTGTGTACAGGTGCGGGGACTGGGACGCCCGAGTTGGTGATCCTTTTGTGTGCATGTGCGTGGGAGACGAATAGGCCCGCCTTGCACGAATAACGTCTTCAGGAGCCTTGGGTTGCCGCCAGCGGAGGCAAGCCCGGGAAACGTCACCTAGGGGAGCTGTCCACCTTCCGCGAATGACGTTCTTCGGGAACTTCGTGTTGCCACCAGCGGGGACAAGCCAGGGAAACGTCACCTAGGCGAGAGGGAGATGCTGCCGCACCCCCCCCCCCCCCCAACTGGACTTGCCTGTCACGTGACTGGAGCGAAACCCCGCCTCATTGTTAGAGGGCCCATTTAAGGGGCCCCGCCATGTATTTTTTTTCATTCATTCATTATCTTCTTTGCAATCCTTCAACATGAAATAAACCGTGCAAGTTTCGCACTTAAAATCGTCTCGCCCTGCCTGGTCGCCATGATCTACCGGACGCCTACAGCCTGCCGGCAGCGCTACGCTACCTAGAAGAGATGCCGGTCGAGGTTGTAGTAGCAGGCGCCCCAACAACTGGCGGATCGCGGTGGGATGGAACCGGACATCAAAGCGTCTCCCAACAGCACTCACTTGACAGGTCCGTTTCGCCACGTTTCGCTCGTGGCTGCGGTCTCACGCGCGCAGAAAACACGTTGCGGTTTGCTTCTCTGGGAAAAGCCAGCTGTCAGCGAAGCCTGGCGAAACGGACCATATTTGTGAGCGCACTCCCCCCTCCGGTCAGACACAAGCGAAAGACAGGTCGACCAGTCAAATCGAGCTGCGCTCCAGAGCCGCTATTCTGGACATTCCGCCATTTTCTTCTAGGCGTGACCTAGGCGCGACGCTTACAAAATGGCGCTCATGGCCCCGTTTTGCTTTCGTAACGTGACGCAAATTTGACGTTTCGCCTAAGAAACTGCAATGTAGGCATTTAAACTAGCGTGGTTGATAAAGCAAAACAGTTTTCCTCCCCAGTAAAAATAAAGCAGCTAGCTCAAAGCGTACAATTATTCCATCAAAATCGTTTCTCGCTTCCGTCGTCTGCATGCGCGCAGGCTGTCGTCTGCTTCATTAGCTAGGATGTGTCCTCGGGAAACTGAATCAGTCATCGTATATTGGCGCCCACGCGCTTGCTTTCTACCTTGAGACAACATACGCGACCATTGATCAGCGCACGCTCTAGGCCGCGTTATCGCTATCTCGTGAACCGCAAGTCACTCAGCCCGACTCGGCTAGCTGAGAAGCGGCCGAATATCATCGATAGCGTTGCGCGCGCCTCAGGTATCCGCTTGAGCGACGCAAGTGCCGGCACTGCCATCTCTTGTGCACTTCGCTGCTTACTCGCACCGCGAGAGGAAACTTCAAGGCGCCGCCTTGAGTACATTTCTTTTTATAAATTAAAAAGTCACCGTTGTCATAGCCTTTAATGACGCGAAAAGTCATTAACATTAATTACAATACAAACGCAATAATGAAAAGTGCAAAATGTCGCAGAAAGTTTGCTAGTTTCAACCAATATTATTTCAAATAAACGTGTTTTTAATAAAAATGATGGTGCAAAACACAAATGCTAACACCACCCGAGAGCGATGCAAATGCTATGAGCACGCGTTGTGAACAAAAGATTTTTATGACCCGAAATGACAGGGAAAATTCGGCGATACGCATGCCTCTCCACTGTTATTGCATATGGCCGCTCATTACCATAATTCGCGTGGCTCGTCGCACCACAAATTATGGCGGAAAATCTCTGCAATGGCGGCCGAGCGCCACGTCACGCAACGTCAAATTGACGTTTAGGAAACAGCCCTTCCTGTGACGCTCTTCACAGGATATTCCTTCAGCCAATCAGCAAGCTGACATGCCGGCTATCTTGGAACGCCACCACATATTCGCGAAATTACAGATGCATTGCACGAGCTTCTGCACGCTACCGTCCACTTTCTTTTTAAAGCGTTAAAGTCGCAATAGAGGTGCCAAGGACCACAAAAATTATTAGTCGATAAAGTTTGCAGCTCCACGTCACGTTTCATCATTCTGACGAAAACGCAAAATTGCATTTAGCAAAACTTCCGTTTCCCGGCACAAATTTCAAAACACGTGACCTCCGGACAGCCAATGAGACAGCCAAGATGGCGGATAATGGCGGCCGTGCAGTCGCCATGCGTGTCCAGAATAGAGCCCCAGAGCCGCTATTCTGGACATTCCGCCATTTTCTTCAAGCCGTGACGTAGGCGCGACGCTTACAAAATGGTGCTGATGGCCCCGTATTGCTTTCGTAACGTGACGCAAATTTGACGTTTCGCCTAAGAAACTGTAATTTAGGCATTGAACCTAGCGTGGTTGATAAAGCAAAACACTTTTCCTCGCCAGTAAAAATAAAGCATCTAGCTCAAAGCGTACGATTATATCATCAAAATCGTTTCTCGCTTCCGTCGTCTGCATGCGCACAACCTGTCGTCTGCTTCATTAGCTAGGATGCGTGTCCTCGGGAAACGGAATGAGTCATCGCATATTGGCGCCCACGCGCTGGCTTTCTACCTTGAGACAACATATGCGACCTGCCAGTGATAATCAGCGCACGCTCTAGGCCGCGTTATCGCCATCTCGTGAACCGCAAGTGACTCAGCCCGACTCGTCTGGCTGAGTAGCGGCCGAATATCATCGATAGCGTTGCGCGCGCCACAACTATCCGCTTGCGCGACGCAAGCGCCGGCACTGCCATCTCTTGTTCACTTCGCTGCTTACTCGCAACGCGAGAGGAAACTTCAAGACGCCGCCTTGCGTACAATTACTTTTATAAATTAAAAAGTCGCCGTTGTCATAGCCTTTGATGACGCTAAAAGACATTAATATTGATTACAATACAAACGCAGTAGCGAAAAGTGCAAAGAGTCGCAAGAAGTTTGCTAGTTTCAACGAATATTATTTCAAATAAACGTGTTTTTAATAGAAATGATGGTTCAAAACACAAATGCCAACACCACCCGAGAGCGATGCAAATGCTATGAGCACGCGTTGTGAACAAAAGATTTTCATGGCCCCAAATGACAGGGAAAATGCGGCGATACGCATGCCTCTCGACTGACACTGCATATGGCTGCTCATTACCATAATTCGCGTGGCTCGTCGCACCACAAATTATGGCGGAAAATCTGTGCAATGGCGGCCCAGCGCAACGTCACGCAACGTCAAATTGACGTTTACGAAACGGCCCCTCCTGTGATGCTCTACACGGGATATTCTTTCAGCCAATCAACAACTGACATGCCGGCTATCTTGGAACGCCACCACATATTCGCGAAATTGCAGATGCATTCCGCGGGCTTCTGCACGCTATCGTACACTTTCTTTTCAAAGCGCTAAAGTCGCGATGTAGGTGCCAAGGACCACAAAAAAGTATTAGTCGAAAAAATTTGCAGCTCCACGTCACGTTTCGTCATTCTGGCGAAAGCGCAAAATTGCATTTTGCAAAACTTCCGTTTCCCGGCACAAATTTCAAAACATGTGACCTCTGGACAGCCAATGAGACAGCCAAGATGGCGGATAATGGCGGCCGTGCAGCCGCCATGCGTGTCCAGAATAGAGCCCCAGAATAGAGCCCCAGCTATCGTCATCCGCCGCAAACATACAGAGATAACAGCGCACAACACTTCACGGCGCTGGCGTCAGTGCAAATCTGAAAACCCTCAATGTCTAAAAGTAGCGCCAGCCACTTCCCTCCTCCTCCGCTCCACGGTACCGCTCGGCACGGCCAGCGCGATCTCGACAGTGCGCCGCCAATGTCGACACTGCCGTAGCAGATGACGGTAACGCGTGACCAGAGGAAATCCTCGCAAAGCTTCGTTCGAGCACTGCAGGGCAGTTTTTGACGCGAGAGTTTGCTTCGTTAGTCACTAACTGGCCTTAATAATGCCGTTTTGGAACCAGCAACGCGACAATCCGAGACGGCGCATTACCAAGTGTGCAGCAAGCTTTTGCGCTCGCCGGATGGCAAACAAAAAAATTGTCGCAGTTTCACCCGAAAGGCGAGGCATCAAATGCGATAGCAAATTAGTAGAGGGCTATGCGCAGTAAGGATAGTAGTTTTATTTAGAAGAGCTATGAATTGGGCTAGTTGGTGTGCATTAATATTTTCTTTCTTCCGCTAAGTAGTTCTATTGCCTGTATAAACTTGGACATGCAGCAGCACCAGCAACGAGCAGAATTGTTGTCGACGCTGCCGGCGTTTTGCCCACGTTCGCAGCGAACGCGCGCGGCGTTGTTGACTGTTGCCGGTGAATCTGGGGGCGGCTGGGAGGTTTTCGACGAGATCAGAACGAGACACTCGTCGAGCAGCGTCGGAAGTCTTTACCACCTTCCCGCCTCCCCTCCCTCCCTCCCTCCCGTCCCCCCAGACCTTTCGCGTGACGGAAGAAGTTGCGTTTTCTCTCTATATATCCATGGTGATTCTAAAGGAGGAAAGAGACGCTTAATTCTGCAGCCCTTCATGGAGCCCGGTGCAGAACGCGCGTTTGCTCTCCGCCGTGTGTTCGCTCCTCGTGAAAGCGCGCGTCCCTCGCGCCCTTCCACTCGCACATACAGCATACGGCGCGCAGCGACAATTTCATCGCCGTTGACGTCACACGGAACCACGCGGCGACGCCGACGGTATAAATCCGCTTTGGAGTGTCCATATAATTGCTATCGCAATCAAAAAGCATTTTGCCCTCGCCTTGTCGACTGCGGCAACTGAAAGCGCAGCAGCATGCCATCTCAATGAAGTTCTTGTCCCTAACACGTTTGATCTGTTTGCGCGTACAGAATTTTCATCGCACAGGTCCGAGAGTGGCAGTCGGAGCGCGCTGGAAAGAGGAAGAAATATACAAAAGCGCAACGCATACTTCTAGGTCACCCAAATTGTCCAATGGGGCAGCGGAGGAGGCTGGGGAGACAGAAGGCGACGAGGACGAAACGCCGGGGCGAGCGCGGTGGCGGCAAGATCTAAGAATGGCGCTACTTTGGGAAGATTGAGGGGCTTTATCCAAATCGGTTCTGGCCATGCTACGGGGTGTTCGTGTTAAGCTTGCTGACGGCGGTACGTCACTTCGTAACTGGGAAGGCGACGGCGTAAATCCAACCGGGGCGTTTTCATATTTACGTCCCTTAGCGTTCGAAAGATCTGGTAGGGTCCGGTGTAACGTCAAAGCTGTTTCTGAGATAGGCCGATGAGGTGACTTGGAGACCGCAGAAGAAAGGTAGTTTCGAGAAAGAACTGAACGGTTGGTGCCGACTGTCGCTAGCGGTATTTTTTTTCTTTCTTTTTACGCCTGAGAAGACGCAGTAGGCCACATTTTAGGTGATCTTACGTCCCAAACATGGCAGAAACACGCTGTTATTGGCTGCAAATGTTTGGAGCCTGTTTGTGAAGATCACGATTGACAATCTGTGCAAATACGCCGGCATCGGACCTAGTGGAGCTGGTTGAACCGCAGGCACCCGCAGTGGATGCCGAAACATCAACTTACCTAGTGTAGGTGACCGTATCGCTGAAGAGAGAAGCATTGGCGAGTGATATGCCACCTGGGATCACTCGTATGTTTAAGCAACCGATATTTAGAACGGGAATAAAGGCATAGTCGTCAGTTAGAGTCACAATGGTGTCATGAACAACAACAGTGCGTGCGATGAGAACCTCATTATGCACACATTCGCCGTCAGGAAGAGGTGGGAAGCACGTCAGGGTTGTACACATGACGGCTTGCAGCGGGAGATGGACAAAGTCCACGGTGCATAGACGCGGCTTAGCTCGCGTGGGAAGCTCGCAACGATCAAGGAGTTCGAGATGGGCAATGCCTGCGCCACAATGGAAGAGTGATGAATATTCTGACAAACAATCGAGGCCGAAGATCAGCTCATGGGAACATCGTTGGAAACACGGAAACATTTTGTCTGTTTTTGCCAATGTCAACAGTGCTCAGCCTGAAAAGGCGGGGGTTTGTCAGTACCGATGAATGCACTGCTACCCACAGCGAGTCGGTGCAGTCGCACGGTTAATAACAGTACATTTATCACATCACTTTCAGAAAGCTTGAACTCTACTCCTGTCTCGTACACCGATCAGCACGCTGTTCAAAAGGCCGCCGCACTTTACATCGGCTGCACGAGTATGGGTAAGCAGGCATTTTTTTTCCATCAAAAGAATATTCCAAAATTATCAATACGCATTTTGTACAACTGTGGAGCGCTGCTTCGGAGGACGAAAACCTTGCTGTCCTGAAAATTTATCGGTTTTAATGATCTCTATGTCTTTACTTCGCTGAAAAACAATTAGAACACGGGGATATTTGCTCAACGTACACTGTTTACTCAGGATTACTGTACACGTTCCCAAAACTGCTCCTGGTGGAATGAACTGTATATAACGAACTCTGTAAATTTCGTCGGTCAAATATTCATATGAATATCTTGCGGCTTTGCACGCGTAACTTCATACTGAATGTAACTTCGTTGTCTTTGCTTCAGGAGGCGTAAAAGTCTCAAACTTCCCGTACAGCTTTTTCTCGTAACTATAGCCCTGCAACTTCTTTCACTTCTGTGTTGTTTCTCCTCCTGTTTTTATGTCGTGTCAAAGTAAGTTGCGTGCACTCAAACACAATAGAACCGTCATGCGATGCAAGAGTTTTTATGCATCTAGCTTGTCTCAAGCCGGAAGAACAAACGTACAAAAAGGGCTGATAATGCGGATACGTAATAGGGCAATATATGAGTTCTGTTAGTAAGCTGCTGGGACTGGTTCTGGCCTCTGACATAATTTGCCCGGCAAGATTTCGGTACGTTGCCGGAGCTGCTTCTGAGTGTAATTTCATGTTGCTACTAATCATGCTCTAACTACTTTTTTGAGCATCTATAGATCATATTATTGATGGAATCGGCTCACATGCATGTCACATACAGTGATTGAGCGCGCTGTGCCGTGGTTCCAGAAATGTGCCACAGAGCCGAGTGTTCTCACAAATCCTAAGCACGACCGTCTACGAAATGCCTCTATATTGTCGCAACGTCAAAAACAGAGGTCGCACAGCCCTGATCAAGAGGGATAGCAGCAGGTTGCCTTCTTAATACAGCGCGCTACTGCGACTTCTTCTTCTTCGCGCCTTGATAGAAACGCGCATGCCTGCTTGTATAGTCCTCCTCTTCATCGGAGTACAGGCGCGGCAATATGCAATTGCGTAAGCAACCATGAAAATATTTCTGCGGGCTTCTTCCATTAGCGGACCACGTTAACTTAACACATTTGCTATAACATTACGTTGAACTTACATAACACGACTAATTAGGGCTAAAAAAAAGGAAGGTTGGCGCAAATACTTTAGTCAATATTTAGCTCTCACGTACAGGGCATTTATGAAGGGCTCTCGACCTTTACTAATTTATTCCAAACACTCGAATTCAAGAAATTCTACCAACAACTACTTTTTGTTCAAGCACGCTTTGCGCGAGTTGCAACGTAATGTGTTCTAGTTCAATGCTGTCTGTGTGCGTGTATTTGCTTCCTGCTGTGTTAGTGTTCCCGATTGCGCTTCGACACCTTACCATTTGCACGTTAGTGTAGAGCGTAAGGCAGAGCCGCCTAATCAACAACAACAAAGTACAAGAGAAGTAGGACTGTAGTTCTCTTGACTGTTGCATGTTTCGCAAGATTACCAATTCAATGACATTGATCAGCGCTCACTTGCTAGGTAGTAGACAGCTGTGTGACTCGATTGTTGATCACCCCGTTCCTATTTTATAATGCGATCACCTTGCAATGCTCAACTAAATTTTACATGTTTGTGTTTTTTTATTTACTTCATTTTATTTAATAACTGCAGCCTCGCGGTGAAATACACAAACTAAGGAACAGTGGATAAGACGAACGTAATGCAAAAAAAAAGTTGCAGTGTCGCCCGAACGGCGAAGCATCGATTGCGCTAGCAAATTAGTGGACAACTATGCAAAGTAGGGATAGTAGTTTTATCGTTCGTATAAACTTGTTAATCTAGGCACACTAACAAATTAACAAGCATGGTGTCACGTGCTCAAAAGCAAACTAAACGCTCGATGACCGCGGAAACTGGCTGTCGAAACGCTGGAGTGAGCCAGAGCACCAGCAGCAGCGCTTCGATCTGAGCCGTGGAAACACGGGGAGGGTGGAGTCCCGCCGCAGATGGCTTTCAAGATAGAGCTTGCGGCACAGAACGCCTTCCACACCGGCGGAACCGCGCTGCCGCAGTAAAGCGTGGCCCCTCCGTACCCTCACTCCGGAGACTTCCCGCGATCGCGCGGCCCCCTCCATCTCCCAACCCTCCATCTCCGGAGCGTTGTGCATGACTGGAAGAATGCGCGCTTCCTTCCCGCTTCCCGCCCTTGTGTGCGCGAGCCGCGATTGCCGGCTCACCGTCGCGTGCTTTCACTCGCACATACATGTACGGCTCGCGGCGACGATTTTATCGCCCTTAAACTTCATGCAGAACCTCACGGCGACGGCGACGCCGATGGCAGAAATTCGCCTAGAGTGTCCATATAATTGCTATCGGAATAATAAATTTTTCTGCTTATGCGGTGTTAGTTAAACACCTGATAAAGTGTGCGATGAAATTTATTTCTAACGATTAGGGTGGCAATATGGCTTCACTCTTCGTTTGGGGTCGGAAGTAAATCGCAAGAAACTACATCTTCTGCATTGAAGATTGTAAAGTTTAGTGAGGGTTATATCTACTCAATGTGATGTGCAATCGGCAGAAGGTCGAGAGATTTAATCACGCGCACACGGCTGATAATACGTCTCGAAGAATGCCTAGACAGCTTCCTGCAAATTAGCAACTGTTGCAGCTACCTCTACCCTACTTCGTCTTGCACTATGTCTCAGGCATGCGCAATACCAAGGGCACGAAGCCCCTGGAGAACCTCCTGGACAAATACGGCATCCCTCGCTGGCCCATCCTGCACGAGCAATTCCAGCTGGATGTGATGCGCGCGTTGGCCGACATGATCCGGGACCTGGGACTGAGCGCCATCGTGTCCGTTCGCGTCGCCCCCGACAGCCACGACACACGCAAGCACATCGTCTACGTGAGTTACCAAGGCCATCAGTGCGCTTACCATCCACTGCTTTACTTTAAAATTTGTAATAGCCGTAAAGAGCACGACGCAGAAAACAGAATTTGACGTTACAGTCGTTGTACTCGCAACTGACATTTGAAACCTGAACTCTTTCTTCTTTTTTACTGGCTCATCCTGCTGGCCTTCCGGAGTTATGAGATGGCTTAGAAGCCGCACTTGCGAGCACTACAACATTGCATTACGACAATACTGACAGGAAGAAACACACCATTACGACACAACGCATGATGCAATCTGTTCATCCCCTAAATGAACGACAAACCACTCCTCCAATATAACGTCATGCACTTATTTAAATAACAAGTTCAATATAGCACAGTAAGATTCAGAACCAAGATAAACACACGTAAATAAAGATATTTTTGACTCAGTATCCAGGAGAAGTATAAGTGTTCCTCAGTAATTTCATTCTAGGTTCAATTTTCTTAATAGCACATTCACGGGGGTAACCAACGCTCGCCATTCAACCTATTGTGAAATTGTTCTGCGAAGATAACTACACGTTAATGAGTACGAACTGTAAAGGCTTGCCCGTGAAAGCTGAAAATACCATATTCATTCTTTCGTAAAGTGTTCATTTGTGGTCCTTTTACGTGCTTCGTCCCAGTGACGTTCAAAAAGCACTTAGTGAAGAAAAACAGTTATGCGGAAACCATACAAGATCGTTGTGTAAAAAGCCAAACTTCTCTTAGCGGCCTAACCGTCTCTCGCCGTTGTGGGGTGTCTCATGTTTTCGATAAATTTTATTCACTTGTGGCAACGCTTTGGGATGTACTAACACAGAGTGCCAGTGTAACAGGCGCCACTATAAGACGCGTACCGTCTGTCGGATCCAAACGCAGGTGTGCAGGTGGGGATGAGGTCGTCGCTAGCGCAAGGAATAATTCGGCCCCGCGCTCTAAGGAAATTTCTCATCCTCTCCACAGACTGCGGAATCAAAACTCTTCACACACACACTCACTCACTCACTCTCTCTCTCTGTCTCTCTTTCTCGCACGCACACAGAACTCGCTTGAAAGAAATAAAAAGAAAGGAAAAAACGGTATTTCACCAGCTGAACGCTGACATTTGGTAAACATATACAGGTAGAAATTGCGCTGACGATCTTGATTTAACGAACATTTCACTTAGGTTTTGCATTCTAAACAGTGAACTTAGCCGGGGTGACAATGATCCTATATGATAAATGCCTCGAGTGGCCAGTCGCGCGGCAACGTCGCGTGTATTCGCAGCCTTCTTTCACGCTCTGAAAACACTTTTTATCTAGCACGTATTGAGCAACAGAAAGCTGTATGTTGCTCTACAATTTTCTGATTGACCCTTTTCATCTAATTATAATAATTGAGAAGTTGGATTCATTCATTATTCATTAGGACTAATATATCATGAGGCGGAATGCAAAAAAAATGATCTGAGCATCTACAAGCGATGGCAAACAACATTACTTTGGTTTCGTCCAGCTACGTAGCAGTTTCATATTTTTAAAGAGTGGCCCAAGTTATGTGAAACACCTTGTATATGTTTACTACGATGGTTTTGGCTCTACTGGATTTGCTGGCATGCATTTTTATGTTTGGTGCTGCATGGCACAGTTTTGTGCTTAGCAGGTAGTCGTTTCGACTTCCTTGGCCACCAGCGTTGCCACTCGCGGTTAATCGGGGCTAAAAATTGTGTAGTCTCCGCAACGATAGCGGCGAACAGAGTCGGCGATCATCCAAGCCTGATCTGCGGGTCTTGCGCGTCGGCTTTTATACATGAGTCATCGAAGGTTCCAGAGTTATCGCTGGTGCGCGCGTGTCTTCCACAAATTACTACGCAATTCTCGTTGCACATAAATACAATCAAATTACACAGGGTTTGGTGACAACAGACAGACGGTATAACCATCGATAACATTCGAGAAACTTCGGATACATGCTGGCGCGTCCTGCGCTGCACGATAACACTTGTTAGACGGTGAGGCGCGGTCACTCGAGAACGATGAACAAGTACACGTGTCATTATCCAGTTTCGTCAAAGCTGCGCTTGCAAATTGTTGCACGGCAGCCGCTCGTTTGTTAAGGGTGTGGCAATTCCAGTGCCATATTTCGAGTCCGTCTGCTGTGCATGTTACACTACTCGCCATTGTCCTCGCGTTCTGCTGTGTTCAGTTGAGGTGGCCGTCTGCTCGACGGGGCGCCCAGGCTTCCACTCGTGGATTTAGGTACTGTTTAAAGCTTCAGAATGATTCGTCTACATAGCTAAGGTTTTGAAATTCTGCGTATAACTGCTCTTGGAAATTCTGCGTACTTCGCATTTGTTGCGAGATTTGTGCCTGCGTGTTTTCTATCGGAGTTGGACGTTTTGGTGCCGGTACCGGGGGCATCGTTGCCGCGTCTCGCTTTCGGCGTGTTTTGGGAAGTGCAGAATTTTGTTGTTTTAGGGACAACAACTCTCGTTTGATTTCGCTCAGGCCTCTCTTAGGAGCTTGTTCTCGGCTATGATGTACTTTTTTGTAATTCTGGGTAATCAGTTATGGAAGCAGGGGGGGTTACCACCCTCGCCTAGCTACCTTTGGTTGCCAAATGTCTGCGAGTCCTCTACTCTGTCCAGAGTCCCGGGTTTCGGGTTCCTAGGGGAAGGGGATTGGGAGATGTAGAATCTGTTTTTTCTCTTACAGATCTTCATCTGGATCTGCACCTGGGTCGTAATCAGGATGTGACCTGGACTGATGTTTCTTCTGGGAGCCTGGTTGTGTCTCCGTTCGGGTCGGCCCAAGAGTTTTCTCTGGCTTTTCAGTGCTGAACCATTTTGGTGTCGCGTGCAGTGCTTGCTTTGCTGCGACCGTTCTTGATAGTCGTTGCCTTCCTGCCTGGAGTGGGGCGTTGTTCGTTCGGTTTTCAGCCTTTTTCTTATATTCGCGGTCCTCCGTCAATTTCCTTCTCCGCATTGGGGGCGAATTCGTGATCGGGTGCTGTGTTGCGCGTT
>NC_051161.1:181324878-181376703 GCF_013339745.2 Dermacentor silvarum | reverse complement strand
GTCCCATAACCGCGAGATGGGCCTACGAGGGTTCGCCGTCAACGCGCCGCGTCCACAGCTTGGCGAGCGGCCACGTGACATCGCCGACTACCTCGCCGGAGCCCAGTGGCAACCACGACGACCCTCACGCTCGCCGTCACCAGGACGTTACCTGTCGCCGCAGCGCCGACCATACACTGGCCCAGCCCGGGGCCGGTCCGTGAGCCCCTATCCGGGAAACTAAAGGCAGCAACCGATGGAGGTGCGGTTGCTGTACGACGCAATGCCGAAGATCCTCCGACGCCGCCGACGACGACGATTCGCGATTCATCACGACGAGATATCAGCACGCCGCCTAGCAACAGCCTTGACAACACTTCGCCGCCGAAAGAAGACCTTCCGACGCGACGTAGCAGCAGCAGAGCAAGCCGACGCAGCCGTGATCCGACGCCACGAATTAACCGCAACGCCAGACGCCGGTCTACCGATCTAGACGTGCTCATCGATGGCCATAACGTCACCGCTCTCGTCGACACTGGAGCCGACTATTCCGTCTTCAGTGGCCCGTTCGCCGCCAAGTTGAAGAAAGTGAAAACAGCCTGGCAAGGACCCGATATCCGGACAGCGGGAGGCCACCTAATAACGCCGACTGGAATCTGCACAGCGCGAGTCACGGTAAACAACCGCACTTACCCGGCGAGCTTCGTAATCCTGCAGCACTGCTCCAGGGATGTCATCCTAGGCATGGACTTTCTAAATCAACACGGTGCAGTCATCGACTTAAGGTCCAAGTCGATAACGCTTTCAACGCACAACGCGATACCACCGCATACAAGCATAAGTTACCATGCCTTGAATGTGCTTGAAGAACAAGTCACCGTTCCGCCTCGCTCCAGCGTAATGATTTCCGTCGGCACCGAAGTGCCTGCAGACATGGAGGGCGTCATTGAGGGCGATCATCACTTACTGCTCGACCGTGAAATTTGCGTCGCTAGAGGCATAGCTGAGCTACGTGCAGGGAAAGCAACGGTGATGCTCACGAACTTCAGCCCCGAATACAAGCACATTAACAAAGGCACCACGGTCGCCTACATCGACGAAATAGTACAAGCCAGCAGTGCTTTCGCCTTCACGGATTCCAGTGCACCCGCAACGACGACTATAATACCTGAACCAACTTTCGACGTCAATCAGAACCTTCCCAGGCACAAGAAAGAACGACTAAAAGCTCTGCTCCTGCAATACAAGGATTGCTTCTCGTCGTCGTCAAAAGTTCGACAAACCCCTGTCGCCAAGCACCGCATCATAACCGACGAAAATGCCCGCCCATTGCGTCAGAGCCCGTACCGAGTTTCGGCGCGCGAACGCGAGGCCATAAGGCGACAAGTCGACGAAATGCTACGCGACGACATCATCCAGCCGTCCAAGAGTCCGTGGGCGTCCCCCGTGGTGTTAGTGAAGAAGAAGGATGGAACCCTACGTTTCTGCGTCGATTATCGTCGCCTCAACAAGGTCACGAAGAAGGACGTATACCCCCTCCCACGGATTGACGACGCCTTGGATCGACTGTACAATGCAAAGTATTTTTCGTCGATGGACCTCAAAACCGGCTACTGGCAAATCGAAGTCGACGAGAGGGATCGGGAGAAGACGGCCTTTATAACACCAGACGGACTGTTTGAGTTCAAGGTCATGCCGTTTGGTCTTTGCTCGGCACCTGCGACTTTCCAACGCGTCATGGATACAGTACTGGCAGGCTTGAAGTGGCAGACTTGCCTCGTCTATTTGGACGACGTCGTTGTGTTTGCCTCAAGCTTCGAAGAACACCTGCGGCGCCTTGAAACAGTTCTTCAAGCAATCAAAACCTCCGGACTCACGTTAAAGCCAGAAAAGTGCCGCTTCGCGTATGAGGAGCTCTTGTTTTTGGGCCACGTCATCAACAAGTCTGGAGTGCGCCCCGACCCTCAGAAAACTGCGGCCATCTCCAACTTTCCTCTGCCCGCTGACAAGAAGGCAGTGCGTAGATTTCTTGGACTGTGCGCCTATTACAGGCGCTTCGTCAAGGATTTTTCACGGATCGCAGAGCCACTGACGTATCTCACGAAGGCCGACGTCGAGTTCAAGTGGGAGACGCCGCAACTCGAAGCATTTGAAGAACTGAAGCGACGCCTGCAATCGCCGCCAATACTTGCGCATTTCGACGAAAACGCCGATACCGAAGTCCACACCGACGCAAGCAGCGTAGGACTCGGCGCCGTGCTTGTGCAGAGGACTGATGGACTAGAAAGGGTTGTAAGTTACGCTAGCCGGTCGCTATCGAAGGCGGAAGCAAATTATTCCACAACAGAAAAGGAGTGCCTCGCCATCATCTGGGCTACATCAAAGTTTCGTCCCTACCTCTATGGCAGGCCCTTTAAAGTTGTGAGCGACCACCACGCCTTGTGTTGGCTAGCTAACTTGAAGGATCCTTCAGGTCGCCTCGCACGATGGAGTCTGAGACTTCAAGAATTCGACATCACCGTCGTTTACAAGTCCGGGCGAAAGCACTCTGACGCCGACTGCTTGTCTCGCGCCCCCGTCGAACCGCCGCCACAGGACGACCAGGATGACGACACTTTCTTGGGACCAATCAGTGCCGACGAATTCGCCGAACAACAGCGAGCCGACCCGGAACTAAGGAGCCTTGTAGACTACCTGGAAGGCAAGACCGTCATTGTGCCGAAGGTGTTCAGGCGAGGATTGGCGTCGTTTTTCTTGCAAAACGACATTCTCCTAAAGAAGAACTTCTCGCCTCTCCGAGCCAACTACCTCCTCGTGGTACCCTCAGCATTGCGTCCAGAGGTTCTGCAAGCTCTCCATGACGACCCAACGGCTGGACATCTCGGTTTTTCACGCACTCTCGCGAGGATTCAAGAAAAATACTACTGGCCTCGCCTCTCTGCCGACGTCGCCCATTACGTAAGGACATGCCGAGACTGTCAGCGACGCAAAACACCGCCGACAAGGCCAGCCGGACTTCTACAGCCAATCGAGCCACCTCGCCGACCGTTCCAGCAGATCGGGATGGACTTACTGGGGCCTTTTCCGACGTCGACGTCCGGAAATAAATGGATCGTCGTCGCTACGGACTACCTCACCCGCTACGCCGAAACAAAGCCTTGCCCAAAGGCAGTGCCGCCGAGGTAGCCCGATTCTTCGTTGAGAACATCCTCCTGCGTCACGGTGCCCCAGAAGTCCTCATCACCGACAGAGGCACGGCCTTTACGGCAGAACTAACTCAAGCCATCCTGCGGTACAGCCAGACAAGCCATCGCCGCACCACCGCCTACCACCCGCAGACGAATGGCCTCACCGAGCGCCTAAATAAGACCATCGCCGACATGCTGGCAATGTACGTCGACGTCGAACACAAGACGTGGGATGCCATCCTTCCGTACGTGACCTTCGCATACAACACGGCCGTGCAAGAAACGACGCACATGGCGCCGTTCAACCTGGTCTACGGAAGGAACCCGGCAACGACGCTTGACGCCATGCTACCAGACGTCGCTGACGAAGAAAATCTCGACGTTGCCACTTATTTGCAGCGTGCCGAAGAAGGTCGACAGCTCGCCCGACTGCGCATCAAGAACCAGCAGAGGACCGACAGCCGACACTACAACCTTCGACGACGCTACGTCGAGTACCAGCCCGGTGACCGTGTTTGGGTCTGGACTCCGATACGCCGACGAGGACTTAGCGAGAAGCTGTTACGTCGCTATTTCGGACCATATAAGATCACCCGACGTATTGGCGCACTGGACTATGAGGTCGTGCCAGACGGCATTTCGCAATCACAGCGGCGCCGGGCACGACCTGAAGTCATCCACGTGGTGCGTCTTAAGCCTTTCTACGCCCGCTGACAAACTTAGGTACTTTGTTATTTTGTTATTGTTTTTTTGTTATTTTGTTTATTACGCATGGTTTTGTTTTTGCTTTCGTGTTTGTTTGTAGCATCGGGACGATGCTTTTTAAGGGGAGGGTATTGACACGTACACATGTTTATCTTTCACTGGTGGCCGCTTTCAACATTGGCTGACAAATGTTAAACGTTATCGCTCGGCGCAGGACGCGCCTGCATTGGAAGCTTCTCGGACGTTATCGATGCTTCTATCCGTCGTCTGTGGTCACCGACGCCCATGTAATCTGATTGTATGAGCGACGCGAATTGTCTAGAACTTTCTGGAAGACACGCGGGCATCAGGGATTAATCTGGAACCTTCGATGACTCAGGTATAAAAGCCGACGCGTTTCGCAGCTGATCAGATTTTCGACGATCGCCGACTGTGTTCGCCGCTATCGTTGTGCTTTGAGTGTACCTTGCTTTTGTGGGCACAGGTTCGCCCAATAAACAACCCGTTTCGTCGTACACTGTTTTACGACTGTTTCCTTCAGCGTCACTACTACGTGACAATATGCTTCACAGCCCACAATAGTACATAGGCCTCAGCCGTAAAGATACTTGTTTCCGGGTGTAGTACACCGGATTCCGCAAAGGATGGTCCGACGGCTGCATGAGACACCCCGGCATGTGACTTAGAAGCCTCTGTGTTAAACTCCATGCATGAGTATTTGGACTGGAATTCTAGGAAATGCATTTTGATATGTGCCTCTGGTGCGTGTTTAGTAACCTCTACAAACGATGTGTCACACTCTATATATAGAGTGTGACGCCTTCAAATATTTAGGATGGGAGATAAAGGTAAGCTTAGAGTCTAGAATAATTTCCAGGATTTTTTGTTCACTGCTGACGGAGAGTTCCTCTTGATTGATCGTGAGATTTGGCACTGGTCTCATGCCTCTTTTGATTGAGAAAAGTATGCATGTACTTTTCTTTGCGATTATTTCAAATGCATTTACATCCACTCATTTAGACAGTTTGTTTAATCCAAGCTGCACCTGGCGTTCGCAGATAGCAATGTTGCATGGTTTGAAACCTATATGTACATCATCGAGATACACCGTATAAAACATGCTGCGTGGAATGACTGTATACAGGGAGTTCATTTTTCCAATAAAGAGTGTGCAGCTAAGCACACCCCCTTGCGACACGCCAGCCTCCTGGGTGAACGTTCTAGATAAAACATTGCCCACTCTTACGCGAAACGTGCGGTTAGGCAAGTAGCTTTCGACTGTGTTTAACATATTTCCACGGGCCCCCATCGCGGAAAGATCGCGTGAAATCCCGAAGTGCCATGTCGTGTCGCACGCTTTCTCTAGATCTAGAAAGACCGAAAGTAAGAACTGCTTATGTATAAACGCATCTCTAATGTTTGCCTCGATGCGAACAAGGTGGTCTATTGTCGACCTACCTTCTCGGAAGCCACACTGGAAGCGGTCTAGTGTTTTGTCATTTTCTAGGACACAGATTAAGCGCCGGTTTATAATTTTTTCATACAGCTTGCATAGGCAGCTTGTTAGCGCTTTCGGCATGTAGGTGCTGGCTAAAGATGGGTCCTTGCCTTGTTTAAGTATCGGGATGACTATGGCTTCTTTTCACAAGAATGGAATACACCCAGTCGCCCACACGGCATTAAAATGAGACAAGAGTGTTTCCAGTGCTTCAGGGTGCAGGTATCCTACCATTTCATACATAATACGATCGCCACCTGGGGCCGAGTTGTTGCAACAAGCGAGATATGCTTTAAGTTCGGCTAAGCTGAATGGTCGATTGTACGCCTCACTCGATGAACCTTTGCCATTAAGGGGTTGCCACCCTTCGAGTTCTTTGAGCTTCAGGAAAGTTTCTGTATAGTACGATTCACTTGATACATATTCAAAGTGTTCGCCTAGACAATCCGCCTGGTCTTCCAGGCGATCACCTTGGCTACTTACTAAGGGTAGGAGGAGCTTGATGTGGGCGAGTTGGTGTCTCTTTCGCGCTGTTTTTTTCTTCAAGTAAGGGTAGGGGGTGTGACTCCCGGCCACGGCCTGCTGTATTCCTGATCTGCCCAGCGAGCGGAACGCCAGCGAGCCGGTGCTAGCACATCTTTTTGCCGCTATGAGCACCGTGGCGCTGCTAGTTGCCCCATCCTAAAGCTCCTCTTTCCCATCCGCCACGGCCGCTAACGCTCCTCGCCGCGCTTGTGCTGTCGTCTGCTCGTGCGCACCCACCACACCTGCTGTGATGTTTACGCCGACATGCACTCTGTACGATAAAGCAATGAGAAAACGCGAGTTTTGTTCAATATTATTGACAATTATGATGTATTGCTGCGTATTATATCGCGCCGAGCTTTTGCTGTCGTCTGCTTGCGCTGAGCCGTTCGAGACACAAGCTTTGGCGTTCGAGGGGCACATGCACTGTGTACGAGGAGAAATATGACAAAAAGTACGTTAATTGAATCGAAGCAACAACAATGGTGGTCTGCTGCGTTCCTTTGTGCAAATCAAGGCAAGGGAAGACACCTGCCGTAAGCTTTCACGAGTTCCCAGTTTCGAAAGTGCGTGATAAGTGGATCAAGGCGATTCCCAGTAAAGGTGAGTTTGTTCTAGCGTTATGTGGCACTCAGATAATGCAGCTGTATGTATAGTGTAAGATTACACGTGTCGTGTGATTAATAAGAGATGCTCAAACATTTAACTTCACTATGTGGCCTTCTTTGTCGACCGTGGTGTCTCATTGCAATACGTTCATAGGCCGGGCAAGAGTTGCATGAAACAGCTCTATAACTAATTCTCACGTAATAAGTTGTACAGAAGAAATATACAAATGTCTATTTAATTAACGTTATTTATTTCTTGCAAGCGCTTTTCCTTTGTCTCTTTGTCTCTGACAATGAATTTTGGCTCCCAAAGGACAGATCCGAGGTGTGCAGTCTTCATTTCACTGCAGATGATTTCCGTCCGGGATTGCGGATAAAGACACTGAAGTCTGATGCAGTGCCTTCAGTATTTCCACTACATGGTGTTTCCCGTACCAAAAGCGCGTCCCACTTTGAAACGCGCAAATGCTCAGGAGCATGTAGAAAGCCAACAGAAAAAAAGGGGAGGCAGTTCAAAACATAGAAGGCTTTATGCCCCATCACGTGTAGCCAACGGACTCAGTTAATAAAAGGAAGTGGAACGAAGTACAATATGGCTACAATCGTTGGAACAGGGCCTGTCACCAAGCGACGGCCCATCGGCTGAAAACACCATTCTGGCACAATCCCAGAGGCTTTGCCTCTTCCGTCACAATCAGAACGTTCAGAACTGTATGCGACCTTACCTGACGACACGCAAAGAATCATGCGACGCTCTCTGACGACACAAACAAATATAACGATAAGAAAGCTGCGCCTCATTGTGACTTCGACAAAAACATTGCGGCGGAAATGCCAAAGACTGACAAAGAAGAATGCAACTTTAAGAGCGCAGGTTGCTCAGCTAAAAGATGAAGTTGCGGAGGTAAAGTTACTTTCCGAAATGGCCAACGCTGCAGTACTTCAGGTATACTTGGCAATGTGTGAACAAATTGGACGATACGCGCGCTGCTTGCAATTTCCGTGAGACCGTTGGCATTCATTATTCCTTTTTCCAGGACAAGCTGAAGGCAAATAACACCAAGGCACTGTTTCTCAGCGAACAACTTTCATGTCTAGACAAAAAGCACCACAAGTGGTCTGAGGACACAATACGACAAGCTGTGTTATGGCACACAAAGTCTCCCTGTGGCTACGAGATACTGCGCGAGTCTGGATGCCTGACACTCCCCAGCCGATCGACCTTAAAGAGGTATATAGGAGCTTGCAGCGGGGAGCTCGTTTCCTCTCTGATGAAACAACGGCTACATCAAGAGTCGATCTCCTTGACTGATCGCGTACGTAAAATTTCTGACTATACCCTGCTAGAATGCTGCAGTATCACTACAGCCTTTTCCGTGACTGTATTTCA
Source organism: Dermacentor silvarum (assembly GCF_013339745.2). Lineage (NCBI taxonomy): Eukaryota > Metazoa > Arthropoda > Arachnida > Ixodida > Ixodidae > Dermacentor > Dermacentor silvarum. The sequence continues at coordinate 181,368,810 of NC_051161.1, read as the reverse complement.
CTTTTAGGAGAAAAAAAAAGGTCTCTTGTTCTCGACGAGATGTCCATCCCTGCAGGGGTGTCTGCATAAGCAGGCGTTTGGTGTGTTGCGACACCATGTACCCGAGCACACGAGGATTGGACCCTCCAGCGTGTATCCGTGCGCGGCTTTGCCGTGTCCGGGGAAAAGAGAATCCTGGGGGTTGAGCCGATGCCAGGTGTCCAAACCTTTATGGCCCCTCGGCGGAAGAACACACCTCTTTGGCCTCGGCTTCACGTAGACGGCACCCCTGGTCAACCTGGCGGAAACCGGCAGTCGCCTTTTCCTGTGCTTCTCCTCTCTCCAACCTTCAACTTTCCATCTCCTTTTAAATCTTTCCTGTCTTCTCTTCACTTCTTTTTACTTCCTATTTCTGAGGCGGCAAGGGTTAACCTGGTGTATGGTATCCTACCTTGGGTATGCTACATTGTGTTATAGTAGATACGTACAGCTGGCGTCTGCGATTCCTCCGGGTCTCGTTGCGTCCCCTTGTTGGGCTCGGCGGTGGGTGGCTGGCGTCGCTATACCGAAATCCAATAATCTTTTATGGCTTCGACATCGTTTCCACGCCTCCCCGATCGTCCTCTCTATAAAAGAGGGCGCACCGATGAAACATTTCAACTTTCCGCAAAGAACACTGAGAGATTTCCCCGGTTCCATATACAACACTGAATGCCCAGAAATGACAGCAAGATTAGTCTCACCTTTCCTTGTGTCGAAGTGTCTTACTGACACAATCTGACCAGGTTACAAAGCCACGAAAATGGCCAGTGGAAACCTTCTCCTAGAAGTTCAGAACAAGACCCAGTATGACAAACTGAACACCCTCCTGTCCTTTGGCAATACTCCTATAACCGTAACTGCACACCGCTCCTTGAACACAGTTCGTGGTGTGGTATCTGACAGTGACCTCTTGAATCTCACTGAAAATTAACTCCTTGACGGACGGAAGGATGAAAATGTTGTCCAACTGCAGCGAATCAAGATAAGGTGCAATGACCAGGAAATACCTACAAAGCGCTTAGTCCTAACCTTTGGCTCCAGTGTACTCCCAGAGTATATTCAAGCAGGCTAGATAAAGATACGTGCCAGACCATATATTCCGAATCCTCGCAGGTGCTTCAAGTGCCAGAAGTTTGGTCATAGCTCCCAGAGCTGACATGGCCGAATGTCCTGCGCAAAATGTGGTGGTAATGAACACACAGCTGAAAATTGCACATCTGACCCGCATTGTTCAAACAGTGATGGAGATCATCCTGCCTACTCGCGGTCTTGCCCTGCGTGGAAGAGAGAGAAGATCGTCATTCTAAAAGTGAAAGAGAACATTTCATTTCATGAAGCAAGGAAGCGATTTTCTTTTGCAAAACCTTCTTATGCCAATACGGCGCGCGTGGGGGCTGCGCCGCACCGGCCTCTAGCAGCTGTCCGAACCACACAGTGTGCCGGCAGCAGCTACTTATGCCCCTCGGTGGTGGCAGCTGCCACTGCTCCACCTTCGTCTAAGAAGGGCCAGCAGGCCTCCGAGCCTGTGGCCTTTAAGGCCCCTGCACATGCAGTGAGGCCTGACAAGTCGTCCCATGTGCCCCCGGAAAGGGGCGAACAGCGCCTCGCAAGAGGCGATGGATACTTCGTCTTGCCCCGGAGCGGCGTGGCTCACTTGAGTGCGCCAAAAAAGAAAAATCTCGGATCACTGCTCCACAAAAAAAACCACAACTCCTTCAGTCAATTATCTTGTTTTGTACACAGAGCATCCATTTTGCTTTTAATTAATATGGATGTCCAAATTTGTCACTGGAACGTCAGAGGTCTTCTCAATAATCTAGATGACGTCCAAGAACTCATCAGTCACTTCCAACCAAAGATGCTCTGTGTACAAGAAACACATCTGAATTCATCACATAATAATTTTCTTAAGCAGTTCGTAATTTTTAGAAAAGGTCGTGATGGTGCTCTCACATCATCAGGAGGCATTGCGATAATTGCTGATAAGTCGATCGCCTGTCAAGAGGTGACATTACAGACTCCTCTTGAGGCTGTGGCAATCCGCGCCATATTGCATGGTAGGCTCGCAACACTCTGCTCGTTATATATTCCACCAGATTATATACTGAATAGGATGGTTTTCGAAAACTTGATATCCCAGCTGCTTCAGCCCTACATGGTGCTTGGCAATTTTAATGCCCACAATACGTTATGGGGCGACTCGCGGTGTGATGCAAGAAGTCGCCTCATTGAAAAATTCCTGCTGTCTACAGGTACCTGCCTCTTCAGTACGAGACACAACCTACCAAGGAACCTACCTTCTACAGTACGAGACACAACCCGTGCTCTGTCATAGACTTAACAATTGGCTCTCCTTCACTACTACCACATTTCGAATGGTCAGTGATAAAAAATCCGTATGGAAGTTATCACTATCCTATCATTCTACATACGGCAGAACAATTGGGACATAATCCCTATCCACCTCGCTGGAAGCTAGAGATTGCAGATTGGCAACGATATCGGGAACTTAGCTACGTATCTCTAAATGGTGCGGTCACTGCTGTCATAATTGACGCGGCGACAAACTGCATAGAGCAGACACATGGTTCAGCAACCAAGAAACGAATCCCTTGGTTGAATGACGTAAGTAGAAAGGCGCGGAAAGATCGAAATAAGGCTTGGGGCCTTTTGCGTCGTTCACCGACAGAAAACCTAATAAATTTCAGACAGATGAAATCAAGAGGGCGACGCACACGACGTCAAGCACACAGAGAAAGTTGGGAAAGGTTCCTTTCAGGAATCAATTCTTCCACGGATGAGGCTAAGGTGTTGAAGAGATTGAGAAATTTTTATGGTCGACAATCGCACCCACTTCCTTTGGTGAATGATCAAGGGGAAAGCTTGGCAGACTAGGCTAACGCCCTTGGTAACCACTTTGAAAACATATCTAGTTCGGCACACTACTCCGAGTCCTTCCTCAAACGTAAAGCTATAGCCGAAAAAAAAGCCATTCAATCGTGAAGGTGGAGATGATGAACCATACAACCGTCCTTTCACTCTTGCCGAATTTAAGGCTGCGCTGAGCAGCTGTAGCAACTCCTCACCTGGAGGTAACAGAGTTGTATATGACATGATAAGATACATGAACGCTGAAAGTCAAATGGCATTACTTTCCCTTTTTAATGGAATCTGGGCTGCGGGATACATACCTTCCACATGGAAGGAAGCTATAGTAATTCCTATTCTAAAGACAGGCCAAGACCCATCTTCAGTATCCAGCTATATGCCAATAGCGCTCACAAGTTGTATCTGTAAGCTTTTCAAGAAAATGATTAACCGACGATTGCTGTATTATCTGGAAAATAACAATGCGCTAGATACATGTCAATTCGATTTTAGAGAAAACAGATCAACTGTTGACCACCTTGTTCAAATACAAGCAATTATAAGAGATGCATTTGTCCACAACCAAGATTTCTTGTCAGTCTTTTTTGATATGGAGAAAGCCTATGCTACGACATGGCGCTATGGAATACTACAAGACCTATCGTCTATGGGGGTACGAGGCAAGATGTTGAATCTCATAGAAAGTTATCTCTCGAACCGGACTTTCCGTGTTAGACTTGGGAACACGCTGCCAAGACTTTTCATTCAGGAAACTGGTGTACCTCAGTGAGGTGTCCTGAGTTGCACATTGTTCATCGTTAAAATGAATTCGCTTCGTTCTACCGTACCACCAAAAATTTCTTACTCTGTGTACGTCGATGACGTCCAGATAGGTTTTGAGTCTTCCAATTTGGCCATCTGTGAAAGACAAGTCCTGCTTGCTGTTAGCAAAATGTCGAAATGGGCAGATGAGTATGGCTTCAGGTTTAACGTTCAATAAAGCACTTGCGTGCTTTTCTCTCGAAAGAGGGTTTTAGCTGCAGATCCGGCCATTGAGCTGAATGGAGTACATCTGCCTGTACATAGCGAGCACAAATTTCTGGGAGTATACTTTGACTCAAAGTTAACTTTTACCCCCCACAATAAATACCAAAGAGAAAGTGCCTAAAAACCGCCAATATAATAAAGATACTATCACACACTGATTGGGGCAGTGACAGGAGATGTCTGATGAATATTTATAAGAGTGTCATACGTTCTCGCCTGGATTATGGATCAGTCATACATCAATCTGCAAGGCCAAGTGCACTAAAGAAGCTTGATCTTGTCCATCACTTGGGGCTCGGCTTAACGACCGGAGCTTTTAGAACAAACGCTGGCCCATTTCCAGCCTCTATGTTGAGTCAAACGAGTGGTCACTCTACCTTCAAAGGTCTTATGTACCTTCTGAAAATAAATTCAAACTGCCAACATCCTTGCTACTCTGTCGTAAATGACACTACGTGTGCCACACTTTTCCATAACCGACCTACAGCAACGGAACCCTTCTCACTGCAGATGAGGAAACTCGGCGAAGAAAGCGGTGTTCCACTGTTTGAGCACCATGTAATGCATCCTGCAAGGCCGTTAACTACGTGGCAATGGCAACTTATAGATTGTGGCATATCGTTTGTTGAGGTCTCGAAGCATGCTCCGGAATTACATATCCGAATGCACTTTCGTGAACTTCAATCAAAATACTCTTACCCGGAATTCATTACAGATGCATCAAAGTCACATGCTGGCGTGTCCTTTGCGCCAATCGGTCCTTCCTTTTTTGAATCCGGTGAAATGCATCCAGAAACAAGCATATTTACGGCTGAGGCTCATGCCCTGTTGTGTGCACGGAAGCATATAATGAAAACAAAGCTTCAAAAATATGTTACATTCACTGACTCTTTAAGCGTAGTAAAGGTATTTATGTCCCCTCGTAAACGCAAAAACCCTGTGCTCAGTGAGCTCTATTCAGTGTGCACTACATATACATCTAACCAACGCGTCACAATATGCTGGGTACCAGGCCACAGAGGTATTGAGGGCAACGTGCTTGCAGATAAAAGTGCCGTTTCCCTTTGAGGAAAGGGGAACACCTCCTCTACAGCTGTTCCCACAGTAGATTTGAAGCATTTCTTGCGCAAAAGCCTTATGAGCTATTGGCAGCACTCATGGGATGCGGAAACAAGAAATAAACTTCACGCCATCAAACCACAATTAGGTAATTGGCCACCAACTACGAAAACAGGACAAACCGAAGTTACTCTTTGCTGCCTTAGAATTGGCCACACGTATGGCACGCACTTTCACCTGCTGACTGGAAATGAACCTGCTTCCAGTAGCAAATGCGGCGAGACACTGACTGTGATCCATGTTTTAATAGAGTGCAAGGAATTAGAGCATCAAAGAAAGAAATACTTCCCCTTAGCACACAAACAACACGTTCCTCTACACCCAGCAATGTTTCTGGGCACAGAGCCGTTTTAGGGGTGAAGCACTTTAGGGCCGAGCCTTGTCCCTCGTCGTCGTCCGTTGTCCGTAGCTCTGGTTTGAATGGAGCTGCGGTGCACAAGGGCTATATAAGCGCTGTATATACTGTACACATGTTCAGTATATATGCACACAGGATGTTTTATTTTAGCTCCACCAAATTTTTAAAAATTGCCTGTGGCAGATAGCACAATTATAATCCTTCATTTAAACTACTCGAAGAGGCGGCCATTACTTCCACGAGAAATCAAAACGCCTACTTGAATAATTACCATAATTCCACTCATTAACATTTTAAATAATTATATTCCGGCACATCTTTCAGTCTATGAATTATAGCCGCTGAGTTCGCAAGGCGTATCCACTTGGAAAGAATTCTGAACCAGTTTCGAGATAATCATTTTCAAAGTGTCGGACGAAATGCATGGGCGTTCCAGTTAGTTTTGTGCATATATATACACATACGGGGGGATTCGCGGTTACCCGAATGATCCCCCGGTGCTTCGCCCACTCATCATTCACTTCGTGGATATGCGGTGATTTTTTTTTTGATCACAGGTTAGTTTTAAAGTTTCTTGAAGATGCCGCTACATTGCGAGTCATCATCCCCCTACATTCGTAGCACATCCTCTCTTTAGAGGCTGCTGCTGCGACAGCATTATAGTAGAGCACGTGCCTCTCAGCCATTGCGTTCAAGGTCCCTGTTGAGGCACCGGTGCTACTTTCACGTACACGTTTTATGACATTATCACTTCAGAACAAACCATCCATGGTCAATGCTCACATCTCCGGTCATTTTCATCATTTTAATAGTTATATGTTTTACGCAAGTTCCAGCGACTGATTTTAGGCCTATTTACATCCACTTAACATCCACTTAACATCCACCATCCACAGTACATTCCTTTATTTCATAAATAATTGATTGGAAACCCATCACCAAGTGTATGGCGCTCTTTGGCTATATCCGACCCTTGCGCCAAAAAAAAACCATACATCATCATCAGAGATGTCCATCAAACAAGTCGCAGCATATGAAAAAAAAAAAAAAGGCCGACCGCGTACATGGTCTTGTGGAAATGGGAGGGCTAGAAAAGGCGTTGGGAATAGAAAATAAACTCGCCACCCATCTACTCGCCTTCGTGTTCGTTGGGCTGTCCACCCACTACATGTAAGATCTTCCGCCATAGATTTGTCTCGTATATAGCTCGATTGTGAGAAAACTGCTGAGTTTGTGTTCATGATCGTATTTTAAGTGTTTAAAATTATGCACTCACGCAATCTTTAGCATTCCAGTTGGCTATTACTTCACGAGGTCGACCACAGGAGAACAGCTTCATCATTTGACGATGCATGTCATTAGGTCCGTTGAAGATGCTGGCTTTGAGGTCGTCAGACTTGTAGCAGATAACCACTCTTCCAACTGCAGAATGTTCTCAGTACTGAGCAACGGGGCAATGGTGCCGTAAGTGTCCTCTCGTTCTTTTAAATGTGTTGAAGCTAAGCTACATATGCTAAGTCGGTAATTCCGGAAGGTGGCTTTCCCATACACATACGTTCAAGCTGGGAATGCGCTTTCGAAGAAACTTTGTTTCCGTTGATTGACCTTTAATTCAGTTGCGAGGTTTTTCACTCATTGCAGGCATCCCATGAACGACAACAGGAGGCTGTTTCTGGCTTTTGACCACTGTCACATATTGAAAAACCTGCGTAATCAGCTTCTGGCACCAAACCGTTTCCTTTGCAATGGATGGGAATATTATAGCCCCAAGTATCTGAGGATGTTGGTTGACATTGTCGAAAGACAAAACGCATTCAAGTGAGTCCGGCGCCTCACAAGGAAACACGTGTTTCCTACGAACTTCGAGAAGATGAACGTCAGAAGAGCTCTCGACGTGTTTTCGTCAGAGGTCTGTATCAATGCATCACAGAACGCGAAGGAGGATTCAACTAGCGAGATATCAGAAAGTCGGCATTTTGTCGGCGTAAAACGTACGTTAACGAAAGCCACGCTGGCCCTTTTATTTATTTTTTTTATTCAGGTCACAGCAACACTGCGTTATCTGCAACAGTATGGAAAGGAATTGGTTATGCGCAAACTAAACACGGACACAGTAATAGACACGGACGAGCGCAAACTTTCAACTGACTTTATTTTTTCCCACGTTGTCAATGTATACTCGCAATGACGTATGTACAACAGCGGTGATCACATGACACACTTCAAAGATTACAACATGCCGCGCAAGAACATCATCTCAGTTTCCTTTAAAAAAATTATGTATCACTTATACAGGCATCTCCTTTTGACGAAATATTGTTCTTGCGCGGCATGTTGTAATCTTTGCAGCGTGTCATGTGATCACCGCTGTTGTAAATCCGTCATTGCGAGTATACGTTGACAACGTGGAAAAAAATAAAGTCAGTTGAAAGTTTGTGCTCGTCCGTGTCCATTACTGTGTCCGTGTTTAGTTTACCCATAACCATTTCAAGTATGAACCAACTTGCCCAGCAAAAAGTTTTACTGAACAGTATGGAAGGAGATTCGACGTTTTAGGGTTCGAAGACAGTCTGCCGACGACCCGTTTCATGGAAATGATACACAAGTGGTTCACAATCCATAATATAAGGAGCACCACTTTTTATGTGATCAGCAGAGACCCTGATCGGATGCCATTCAGTTCCTCTAATGACGACAGGTAGCTAAAGGATTATATTAGGAAACAATGTCGTTTTATATATTGTCAACCTTAATTATTTCAGGCTATTCTGGCTTGAGAACGAGTTCCTGCCGTTTTTTTTTTTTTTTTTTTTTTTTTGCGGCCTGGAAAGAAGCAGCGCCTGACAAGCCTGCCTTCATTTCACTGGAAACGTATGAAGCACTCCAAATAACGACACGGTCAACTGAGGAGTCGACAAAGTTCCTTCTTTGTTCGGGTTTCATATACGTCTTCACAGCGAAGTTTTCGAGCGATCCTGTAGAAGCCCTGTTCTCCACTGTACGTCAGCTAAATGGATCGAATGATCAAACGGATGCTCGTGCATCGCTGTCATCAATGCAGAGAGTACTAGCCATGGGCATCATTGATTCATCTGCAAGTGGTAGCACAGAACAAACTGTAGGCCTTCTCGGCTCGTGCCATCTTCCACTGAGCTTACAGACAGCACAAACGCGAGGTACCACTCCAGCTTCCTTGCCACCAAGAAGTTCGCTAGAAATGCAGCCAGAACAGCAAATAAGACAGCTAGGAACGCTGCCATAACGCGAAGAAAACATGCCTATAGCATACTATCAGGTTGAAGAAGAAACTTTGCCAACTGTCTCCCCAACAAGCCCAAGCACATCATATAACAGCGTTCAGTTGTTCCAGGAAGCGCAGAGCACGTAAATGCTTCTGTTGAGGACATTCAAATCGCCATACGTTCTCACCTTGCAACTCTACAGAGTTCAGCCGGTGCGTGACGTAAACGCACAGCCTCCCGTACTTTTAACTATATCGCGCGAGAACACTACATTATGTCGTGCGCCGTCCTGAGGGAAACATCGCACTAGACGACTATTGCACAGGAAAGTGTTTAGTGCGCTTGGGAGTACTCCTGCTGGTGTCGCTGATTATCGCCGCTTAAAGGCGCTACAATGACGCGTGATGGACGCTCGCGCGATGTAGTTAAACATGCGGGAGGCTGTATACAGCCTCGGCATTCAGCCTCGGTGACGCCTGCGGCAGAAAGGATGTTCCACATCCGCCCCTAGGCTTGTGAGTGGTGGCGCTGGCTAACACTCCCAGAGTTAGTTCTAGTTGTAAAACATAAATACCCCAGAAAGCGGATGGGGAAACGGTTCCACGGTAGCTCAATGGTGGGAGCATCGCACGCGTAATGCGAAGACGTGGGTTCGTTCCCCACCTGCGGACAGTTGTTTTTTCATCCGTTTTCATTTCTGTTAATTTATCATTTCTATAATTCAATTAGTGTGTGCAAGTAATTTCCCCTATGTTGTTCTTGGTGTCAATTTTTGTTGGCTTCTTATGATATGATTAATAAAATCGGGCCCCTCGGTTCCCTTTCTTCTCGTTCTCTACAAACGAAGTATCACACACAAAGCCAGTGCCAACGTGGCAGTTGCCACATGCCACGGTGGCACTGGCTTTGCTGGGGTCATCAAAGTATTTTCAAGTAGTAGGATATTCATTTCTGCACTAATTTTTCTTACACGTAGTGAGAAGGGTTCTCTTGCTGTCGGTCGGTTATTAAAGTGTGGCACTGGTCATATCATTTACGGTTGAGAAGGACGAATGTTCCGGGTTCGAATTAACTTTCAGGAAATAGGTGAGGCTTAAGTATGAACGTTGCATGTCAAGCGACCACACGTCCGCCTCTACATACAGGCTTGACACAGGACTTGTCCTGAAGGCACCAGTGGCTAGGCGGATGCCTAGATGGTGTACAGGATCCAGCATCCTTAGGGCGCTTGGCGTAGCGGAATGGTACACTATGGCGCCGTAATCTCATCTTGTGAGTACGAGGCTTTTGTACAAATTCAAAAGACAGTTTGTGTCACTACTCCAAGTGGTGCGTGACAACACTTTTAGAATATTCATTGTTTTCATACACTTGTTTCTTACATACCATATGTGTGCCACAAATGTAAGCTTTGTATCCAGAATCACACCTAAAATATTTATGTTCTGTTTTTACGGCCACACGTCCCTGCAACTCCTCAATGTCAGGATCGGGGTACAGACCCCTCTTTCTGGAGAACAGGACGCAGGTGGTCTTTTGTTGGTTAAGGCTAAACCGATTCTCGTCTGCCCACTTAGACACCTTCTTCAGACCAAGCTGAATCTGCCGCTCACAGACTGCAAGATTGCACGAGGTGAAACCTATCTGTACTGTACATCATCAACGTATGTAGAATAAGACATGTTTCTTGGGATATACAGATGCAAAGAACTCATTTTTACGATAAAGAGAGTGCAACTGAGCACCCCGCCTGTGGCACTCCCATTTCCTGCACAAATGATCTTGATAGAGCATTTCCCACACGAACACAGAATTTGCGATTAGGTAAATAGCTTTCTGTGACATTTAACATGTTACCACGTATACCAACGTGTGAGAGGGTCTAAGTATTCCAAACCGCCACGTTGTATCATAGGCTTTTTCCATATCAAGGAATACAGACAGAAAACTGTTTATGGACAAAAGCTTCACGAATTTGCGTCTCAATGCGTATGAAATGGTCGGCGGTGGATCGACCTCCTCGAAACCCGCATTGGTACGGGTCAAGCAGTTTGTTTGATTCAGAGGAAATGTATTAGTGGGCGGTTTATCATTTTTTTAACAGTTTGCAGAGACAGCTTGTTAGTGCTATAGGCCGGTAACTCGAAACAGACGATGGGTCCTTGCCCTGCTTCAGTATAGGAACGACAACGGCCTCTTTCCAGGCAGAGGGGATCTCGCCGGAGGACCATATAGCATTGTACAGGGAGAGGAGAGTTTTCTTTGTTTCATGGGGAAGGTGTTTTAGCGTTTGATAAACTATGCGGTCAGAGCCTGGGGCAGACTTGTTGCAACAACTAAGCGATACATACAGCTCAGCAATGCAAAATGGCTTAAATCTTCTTAAAATTGACAAGATTCTCCACAGTTGGGGAGTCGCGTAGCCACGCCCACGCTTTGTTCCGTTTCCTACGAGCGTTCCGACATTAGTCGTTCCACCACGAGACACAGCATTTGCAGGTCGCACCACTTATTTCAGATATACATTCAGAAGCGGCATCAATTATGAAAGATTTAAGATACTCGACAGCAGTATCAATTCCAAGCGAAGATATGTCAGATCGACCACGAGATACTACTTGTAAGACTTTAGAATTTCTCAAAATCTCCCGTATCGAACTTCCACCGGAGAGCCTCTGGTGGAGGTTCGTTTTGTAGTCGTGATCTCAGCAGTATAGGGAAGACTCCCGTAAGGATTTTTTATAACTTCCTATTTAAGTTCAGGAAATATAGACGGGGAAGCTACACTGAGATCAATGGAAGAAAATGTGCGGTTTGCGAGATTGTAGTAGGTGGGTTCCTTCTTATTCAGGAGACACGCACCAGAGCATAAAAAAATCGTTCGATTAGGCGTCCTCGCGCATCGATACGCGTGTCGCCCCACAAGCTGTTGTGTGCATTGAAATCGCCAAGAACGAGGTAAGGTTCTGGTAATTCATCTATAAATGTCTGAAATTCATGCTTGTGTAAAGAATACTATGGGGGTATGTAGAGCGAGCAAATGGTTATGAGTTTACCAGGAAGTACAGCACGAACGGCTACTGCCTCAAGTGCCGTATTCAGTGGAAGTTTCTGACAGGCTACACTTCTGTCGAGTATGATGGCCACACCCCCAGATGATGCGGCAGAATCCTCGCAATCTTTTCGGACAACAATATTCTGACGTAGGAAATTAGTGTCTGGATTTTAGGTGTGTTTCTTGAACACACAGCACCTTTGTATTAAATTTATTGATAAGTTCTTGGATGTCGTCTAGGTTGTGGAGTAGTCCCCTAACATTCCACTGCATTGACTGTGCATTATTGTGCATCTCACTGTGCATTATTGTGTTCATGTTGGAGGAAAATAAAAGGTGCTGTGTGTCTCAAGCGAAGTGCACAGCCTATTTTACAGAGCCTTTTCCCGGCGCTGTAACTGGTGTCTGTAACTTGTCTTTTTCGGAGCCTTCTTGGGATAGTCGCCTCCCCTAGGCACTCCATGGGCCGTCTGAGAAGGAGTTGTGTCCATTTCCTCTTGCGAGGCGTTGGACACTCGCTCTAGCGAGCGATGTGTACGTCGGGTTGGCTTCGCCTCGGAAGATGAAGCCTTTGTCCCCTACCTGTGCGGAGGTTGACGGTACCTCCTTAGCCTCTGTGCTATCCTGGCTGCTGCCAGAGCTAGTAGAGGCCACTGGTGTGGCCGAGTTCAGTGATGGCAAGGCAGCCTTGGCTGCTCCCACCATAGGGGCGGCTGCCACAGCCGGCGGCTCGCTGCGCGCGGGCCGGACAAGTGGCAGAAGCCGGTGCGACACTGCCCCCTGACGCGTCGCATCGGCATAAGTTGTACTGTGGAACGGTGAGCACCTTTTACGTGCTTCTTTGAAAGAGATGTCACGCACTTTGAGAGTGATAATTTCCTTTTCTTTTTTCAAGTCGGGACAAGATCTGGCGTAAGCTGGATGTTCACCATCACAGTTTACACAGTGAGGTATCGCATCGCAGTTGTCTGAGGCGTGACCTTGGACTCAACATTTCGCACATGTGAGTCTACCACGGCAGCTCTGCGAGCCGTGGTCAAATCTTTGGCATTGGAAGCATCTTCTGGGATTATGTATGTATGGTCATTGGAAGCATCTTTGTGTATCCGGTTTCTATGGTTTGTGGCAGATCGCAAGTGGCAAAGGTCAGAATGAGGTGTTTAGTGGGAATTTCCTTATTTTCTCTTCTGCTAACGATGCGCTGAACGTTTGTTACATTTTGTTCTTTCCAGCCTTCCAATTGTTCGGTTTCGGACAAGTCGATGAGATCTGCATCAGCTACTACTCCACGTGTTGTGTTCATAGACCGATGAGATGAGACGGTAACAGGTATGTCTCCAAATGCCACAAACTTGTTCAATTTACTGTGCTGCACTTTATCACGGATCTCAAGCAGGAGGTCCCCGCTCACCATTTTGGTGACCTTATAACCTGAGTCTCTCTCTCCTCAAATCTGCGTCTCTCTCTCACACACTTTTGGTCTTTCCTGTCTTCTGCTCTCTTCCACTTACTTCCTTTTTTCGCTGGCGGCAAGGGTTAACCTTGTGTGGCTATCCTACCTTGGGTACACCATATTTGGTTATAGTAGCGGCGTATGACTGGCGTCGTGCAGACTTGTGTACAAGCTCTGCCGCGTCCCCTCGTTGCCTCTGAAAAGAGGCCGCACCGAAGCAACGTTCCAGTTCTCCTTTCGGAGCAACACCCCAGCATTCCCCAAGTACCATGTAGTCCATAATGAAAACAACACACCCGTGAGAAAGCTGTCTCCTTTCCTGGTGGCCAAGTGCCTAAAAGACAAAATTGGACCGACATATAAAGCCTCAAAAATGTCTAGCGGGGACCTCCTCCTAGAACTAAATTACAAAGACCAAGTACAAAAGCTCTCGGAACTTACCAGTATTGGCGATGCCACAGTGACAATTTCAGCCCAGAGAACTCTATATACAAGCAGGGGTGTGATATTCGAGGAGGACGTTCTTGGTTTGAGCGATGAGGAACTGCTGCAGGGTTTCCAGGAACAAAACGTGACCAAAGTACAAAGGATTGTCATCCGCAGAAATGATCAAGAAATTTCGACAAAACATGTCATACTCACCTTTGGAACAAGCGAAATGCCTACCTCTCTAAACGCAGGGTACGTAAAAGTAAATGCCAGATCATATATCCCGAACCCCCGACGTTGTTTCAAGTGTCAAAGGTTTGGCCATGCTTCACACGCATGCCGAGGACAAACAACCTGTGCTAAATGCAGTTCCAATGATCATCAATCTGACAATTGCACTTCTTCTCTACACTGTGTCAACTGCAAAGGGGACCATCCAGCCTACTCGCGGTCCTGCCCTCGCTGGAAAAAAGAAAAGGAAGTAATTGCACTAACTGTGAAAGAAAAAATCTCGTTCTATGAAGCAAGAAAGCGACTGTCTTACTTTTCTAGAAGAAGTTATGCCGAAGTGACGCAGGTGGGGGCAGCGTCACAGAGGCCTCGGGAGTCCTGCGGGCCCACACACAGTGGTCCTGCAGTGACCCCTCCCGCCCCCGTGGTGGAAGCAGTCAGCTTTGCTCCATCGTCTTCGAAGTACCCGTGGACACCAGTCCCACTGGGCCCTAAAATCAATCGAACCCCAAGGCCCGAGACACGTGTCTCGGCGCCCAACTCCCGGTCCTCCAGCGCCTCAGGGAGAGCGATGGAGGTCGACGCAAAAACCCCGGTGTCGTTGACGCCGAAGTACAAGCGATCTCTCGAGCGCGCAAAGAGGGACAAAGTCTCAATAACCACGCTAATTAAGAAAGTGATAACCTAAAGGTTATCGCTCCTTTGTATTAGCCTTCTCCACATCTATGTCACCTAACATCTTATACCTTATTCAATCGTAATGCCATTTTTTACCCTCCAGTTTTAAAATGGCTTTTATTATCTACTGGAATTGCAGAGGACTTTTACACAACTTAGGTGACATAAGAGATATAATGAGTGACTTCTCTGCTGTGGCTTTGTGCCTACAGGAAACAAACTTATGTGATAAGAACAATAATATCTTAAAAGGCTTCACTGTTGTGCGGTGCGACCGTACTCAGACTAACCAGCTGTCGGGCGGTGTGGCTGTTGCTGTCAAACACGGTATCCCAGCCAGAGCAGTGACCATTAATAGCCACATAGAAGCTGCTGCTGTCACCATTGTAGCACATAAAACCATTACAATCTGTTCCCTCTACACTTCCACCACACACGCATTTCACTGTAAGAGATTTGGAACTGATTTTAAACCAGCTACCAGAACCATTTCTGCTAGCGGGAGATTTTAA
The DNA here is from genome assembly GCF_013339745.2 of Dermacentor silvarum. Lineage (NCBI taxonomy): Eukaryota > Metazoa > Arthropoda > Arachnida > Ixodida > Ixodidae > Dermacentor > Dermacentor silvarum. The sequence continues at coordinate 181,353,797 of NC_051161.1, read as the reverse complement.
TGGGCATAATACACTATGGGGAAGAAAAAAACTGACCACAGTGGTCAAACAATCGAAGATTTCATCCTAAGTAACGAACTATGCCTTTTAAATACTGGTGATGCCACATACTGCTCCAAAAGCACAGGAGCTATCAGTTGCCTTGATTTGGCATTGTGTTCTCCATCTCTGTTCACTGATCTCCACTGGACTGTAATAATAGCTAATCCCTACGGTAGTGATCATATGCCTGCAGTCATAAAAGTAACGTCCATGCTACCCATACTACCTTCTATACCACCCCGTTGGAAACTTCACCAAGCAAACTGGCCTCTCTTCACTAAAAAAGCCAGTTTAGATAAAGTTATCTTAGATGACCTAAGCCTAGACCAAGCGAATCAGAGGATTACTGCTTGCATAGTTGCTGCGGCGGAAGAGGCTATTCCCCAATCTTCTGGATTCTTGAGTAAAAAACTAAAACCCTGGTGGACGAACGAATGTACAGAAGCTAAAAAACTTCAAAACAAAGTGTGGGGTATCTTCCGAATGTACCCAACCCAAGATAATCTCCTATTATTAAAAAAAGCGAAAGCAAAGGCGAGGTATATCCGTAGACAAGCAGAAAGAAATTGATGGAAGAATTATATCTCCTCGATTAACAGTTCAATAACATCCAAGAGAATGTGGGACCAGGTTCGCAAGTTTAGGGGCAACTATGCTCCCTACACGTACCCCCTACTCTCAACTCCAGGCATACAAACAAGTCTCCAGGAACAAGCAGACATATTAGGCCAGCACTTCTACGTCATATACAGCTCAGCAAACTATTCCGCAACATTCCTAAAACACAAACAGTCCGCAGAAAAACAAAAGCTTCCGACAACGAGAAGTTCAGATAGACCGTTCAATGCCCCTTTAACACTCCACGAAATAAACAGAGTAATCTCTTTGGGTAAGAAAACAGCACCGGGTCCTGACAAAATACACTATGCTGGCCCACCTGTCCCAGAAAGCGGTGGAGGCCTTGTTGCGTTTTTTCAACACGATCTGGGAAACGGGTAAAATGCCTGCAGAGTGAAAAAAGGCTGTTATTGTTCCCTTCCTGAAAGCAGGAAAGTCGCCAAAAACTCCTACCAGCTATAGACCTATAGCACTAACAAGTTGCCTCGCTAAATCATACGACAGCAGAATAAATATCAGACTAACATACGTTCTCGAAACAGATAACTTGCTAGATACTCACCAGTGTGGTTACAGGAAAGGCTGCTCAACAATTGACCATATTGTTCGTCTTGAACAAACCATACGTGAAGCCTTCCTTTACAAACAGCACTGCCTAGCGGTCTTTTTCGACCTAGAAAAAGCATACGACACCACATGGAGGTATGGAATTTTACAAGATCTAGCAACACTAGGAATACGCGGCAGAATGCTCAACTGTCTGGCCGATTTTCTGTCAAATCGAACATTTCAAGTCCGTCTGGGGGCAACACTATCCCGAGTCTTTGTTCAAGAAAATGGCGTACCACAGGGTTGCGTATTAAGCACTACTATTTTTGTGGTGAAGATGAATTCCATAAATTCAGTTATACCGTACATTATGTACTCTCTATACGTCGACGACCTTCACATTGAATACCGTGCCTCGGGTATGTCTACATGCTAAAGGCAAATCCAGATAACAATTAACAAGTTGACGCAATGGGCCCATAAAAATGTATTTCGGTTTTCTACACAAAAAACTGTGGCAGTGGTATTTTCACAAAAAAGGGGGTTACAACTTGACCCAGCTCTCAAATTAAATCAAAGCCCGTTACGGGTTAAGCACGAGCAAAAGTTCTTAGGAATAATGTTTTAAGTAAACTAAACTTCATCGCCCACATTAACAGCGTAAAAACTAAGGCAAACAAAGCAATTAACATCCTTAACGTCTTGACGTCACGCACAACCACGGACTACACTTAGCAACTGGTGCGTACCGGACCTCACCAGTAGAAAGCCTATATGCCGACAGTAACGAACCCTGTATGTAGCACCGAAGAGCCTTGCTTACAATTTGATACGTGCTTAGAATCACAGCTCTACCTAATCATATATGCCACACTCTTGTTACACCACACACAGAATACACTATGCCAACAAACCACATAGCGTGAGACCACTTATCCTTCGATTCGAAGATATGTGCCAAAGCTGCAGTGTTCCGAGCGAGGCTCTCAAAGTCGCCGAAAGACCGAACAGACTGCCCCTGTGGTATGATTTTGCACATTTTTGCGATTTTACTCTAACAAGCCACAAGAAAAAAGAAACACCGCTTGAACACATAATGCAAGATTTCTCAGAATTACAAGAAAAATACAGTGACTACACGGAGTTCTACACTGACGGTTCCAAGACAAATGAACATGTTGGAAGCGCAGTCATATCGGTACACTGGGACAATTGTCTGAGGTTGCCACAGTTTGCTTCGGTTTTTACAGCCGAAGTATATGCCCTGCTTATGGCCTTGGAAAAAATAGTAACAGGAGATTATAAAAAAGCAGTTGTCTACAGAGATTCCCTTAGTTCACTTAATTCTCTCCATAGAAAATCAGAGTGCGAACCTTTTCTCGGCTGCATCCTGAGAATGCTCGGCAAATGTGAAAAGCATGGTAAAATAATTCGTCTCTGTTGGGTTCCAAGCCACGTGGGAATTCCGGGAAATGAAAAGGCGGACAAATGTGCAGCACTCACAGCCCGTAAAAAAATTAGACAAATAAATCTTCCATTCAAGGACTGCATCCGGGTGGTCCGTGCTGCGATCACCTAAAAGTGGCAACACGAGTGGGGCTGCAAGTAAATAACAAACTACAAATAGTAAAACCCATACTACAGGAGTGGAAGACATCATATCACCAGGAACGTTTCATGGAAGTTATTCCATGTCGCATTCGCAATAGACACGCACATCTCACACATAACTTTTTTATTGAAAAATGAACAACAAGCGGTTTGTGATCACTGCCAAGAATCCCTAACTGTGAATCCCATTTTAATAACATGTCCGGCGTTGGAGGAAAAAAAGACAGAAATATTTTTATGAACTTTACAAAACACTAACACCACTTCATCCATCCCTGATCCTAGCTGAAAATGCACTTGTATCTCTAGACGATGTTTTTAAGTTTTTAGATGAAACAGGGTTAAACTTAAACAAACTTTAAAGTAAATGATCTTTGTTGCTTGAGGCACTTTCATCAAAGTATATATTGTTATCCTGTGCATGGCACATCATAGCCTTAGTTGCTTTTGCGCCACAAAACCTTACATAAATAACTAACAAACTGATAACCTGAGCCAAGGGCTTAAGTCAGGCCTTCTGCAACAGGAAAAGGGGATTCGGTTCGAGCTGGTTTTTCAGTTTTCTCACTGTGCATACTGTTTTCTCACTGTGTGTGTGTGGGGGGGGGGGGGGGGGGGGGATTTCTTTCGGTCTTAACATGTTTAATATTTCATCGGTGCGTCCCCTCTTGTGAGGGTGACTATCAAGTAAACGGGGAAATGCAGGTGTTCCCATATTCGTTCATTTTATTTCGGCGGCAATGGCGGCCACCCACCACGGAGCCCAACTAGGAGACGCTGCAGCACTAAAGGGCAAGATATAGTCCGGCGGCGCGGCTACGCGCGGCGCGGTTAAGCAACGCCGGTGAAAAGTGCACCATCTACAGTCCGGCGTCACGGCGTAGCCGGCGTGCCCAGCTGCGTCTGGCGCGCTCAGCGCCGCCGGCGCGGAGATAGAACATGTTCTATTTCACGCGGCTGCCGCTAGACCAAAATGCACTGCGCGCTGTAGGGGCAGTGGGCAGAAAGCAAAATGGCGGCTTGCGGCGCTCGTAGTGAAGCGCGGCTGTTGCTTTCTCAACGTCCGTGGACGATGACAACGCAAGTGAGGATGTATGCACATGTTTCGCTTCCGCTTTTGACGTAGCCGACGCACTAGCACTAGGACTGCGATCTTCTCTGGCTGTCAGGACAAACGCCGTGCCGTGAAGGCAGTCAAACAGCACACGGAGCGAGGTCTGTGTATAAGGTATTTTTTTTGTGTGTTGTTTGCGTATGTAAAAAATCACGATGTGCTTCTTGTCGAACTTATGTTTATATTTATGCATGACTGGCCCCTAGGCAACTATGTATGTTGGTTGTCTGAAATAAAGTGTTTTCCCTTGTCAAAAAAAAAAAAGCTGGCTAAGGTGTAAGGCTGCAGACGCCAGCCGTGCATTGCTGCTATAACCCAATATAAGATACCAAGAGAGGGCACATACACAAGGTTAACCCAAGCCACCTACGAAATATAGAAGTAACAGAAGAGAGGAGAAGACAGGACAGCAGACAGGGCATATAGAAAAGAAAGTTCGGAGAGGGGGATAGGGAAAGGCGACCAGCCGATTTTCCCCTGGGTGGGTCAGCCCAGGGGTTGCCGTCTACGTGAAGCGGAGGCCAAAGAGGTGTGTTGCCTCAGCCGAGGGGCCATAAAGGTCCAAACTCCCGGCATCGGCTCAACCCCCAGGATCCCCATTTCCCCGGACACGGCTAAGCCGCGCACGGCTAGGCGCGGGAGGGTCCAACCATCGTGTGCTCGGGTCCGTGGTGTCGCCACACACCAAACGCCTGCTGAAGCAGACGCCCCTGCGGGGGTTGACTCTAGCTGCCTGGAAAATTGGAAGTAAAAGGAAGTGAAAAGAAGACAGGATAGATTGAAAATGAAAGAGAAAGACGAAGATTTAAGAGGAGGACAGGAAAAGGCAACTGCCGATTTCCCCTGGGTGGGTCAGCCCAGGGGTGCCATCTTTGTGAAGCAGAGGCCGAATATGTGTGTTGCCCCTGCCGGGTGGCCTTAAAGGTCCAATCACCCGGTATCGGCTCAGCCTCCAGGATCCCTCTTTCCCCAGACACGGCTCAGCGGCGCAAGGCTACACGCGGGAGGGTACGACCCTCATGGGTTCGGGGGGACGCGGCAGAGCTTGTATACAAGTCTGCACGACGTCAGTCGTACGCCGCTACTATAACCAAATACGGTGTACCAAAGGTAGGATAGCCACACACGGTTAGCCCTTGCCGTCAGGGAGAATGGAAGAGAGTAGACGACAGGAAAGACCAAAAGTGTGAGAGAGAGACAAAGATTTGAGGAGAGAGCGACAGGAAAAGGCGACTGCCGATTTCCTCCAGGTGGGTCAGTCTGAAGGTGCCGTCTATGTGAAGCAGAGGCCGAAGAGGTGTGTTGCCTCCACCGGGGGAAGGGGGGGGGGTGGGGCCTTCAAGATCCAAACACCCGGCATCGGCTCCACCCCCAGGATCCCCCTTTCCCCAGACACAGCTAATCCGCGCACGCCTACACGCGGGAGGGTCCAACCCTCATGTGCTCGGGCCCATGGTGTCGCAACACACCAAACGTCTGCTTACGCAGACACCTCTGCGGGGGTTTCGGGGATACATATTGACGCCGCATCAACAATAAATACTGTCAAATATGCCACTGCATCATCGATAGGAAGTTTAGAGATGTCTTCCCAGTTCACGCTCGTAAGTTCTTTATACCGGTTCCGGTCGGCTGACTCGACTTTCCGATGGGGGACGCGTGGTAAGCACTCATCACACCTTTTGCAAATTTTATGACAATCGAGAAATGGTCACTCCCATATAGATTCTTGACCACACTCTCGACAAATAAATAAAACAAATACACATACACATAAATAATAAACAAATCGACAAATAAGAAAAAGACTACATTCTACAGTGTGGCAAACAAAACATTTTCATCTAATAAGCATGCGCCAGTAGAGAAGTTTTCTACTAAGCGCCCTCTGGCATCACAGCGACAATCTCCCCAAAGGGTGTGATGTGCATTTAAATCTCCTACTACAATATTGTCGCGTATACCCTGCTGTAGAATACACGCTGAATGAGGATCCAGGCAAGCGTAAGCGTCGACGCGCGATTGCGAGACGAACCTGGTTCTCTTCTACAGTCCCCTTGCTGTGCTGTGCCACACCATGCGGCATTACCCCCTCTTCAAAAAAAAAACAAGTAAAACATACACAGGCTTGACATGAGGGCGCCGAGATGGCCTAGACCAACACATAGGCTGTAGTCACAATCACTGCGGTGTGCGATACTTTGCTAGTCACAAGGCACTGAGGGACGAGAAACAGCCAAATTTAACCTAAACGGCTGAAAACGTTGGATATTAGGGGCTATAGTGCGGTTTCAACCGCACAAAATGCACAATCTCATATTGCGGTTGTCGACGTCGGGGAGGCTGGCTTCCGTCAGGAAGGACTTCGTAAGTCACGTCACTAATTCGCTGCAACACTCTGTAAGGTTCGCAGTAGCGACTTAAAAGCTTCTCAGATAGTCTTTTTCGGCGCAAGGGAGTCCAGACCAAGATTTGATCACTATGAAAAATCGTTAAGTTTACAACATAATACCACTACAGAAAAATCTCGTAATGTCCAAAAGCTCATTTTACGTGAAACATGTTGTGATGCAGAATTAGCTTCGTGAATTAACTGCCAATACACTGTAAACACACCTGCAGTTTAGTGGACGCCAAACCCGCTTCCGTTGGTCCCAGCGCGTGGAAAAAGTTGACTCGTCGCTAAAGATGACATCGCCCCATTTCTCTGTTGTCCAATCTTTCATTGCTGTAGCGAACATGAGTCGTTCTTGTAGCTGGCTGTCTGAGAGGCAGGGCTTCTGTGCTGCTACGAAAGACTGCAGGCCAAGCTCACTCAGCCTTCTTCTTACAGTCTCAGACGATACCGTGAGCGAGAGCGCTTCTCGGATATCCTCTGCACTTTGAAAAGGATCAGCCACGATGGCGGCCGTAATCAGGCGGTCCTCTTCCTCAGTCGTGGCCCTTGGACGCCCACTGCGCTCCATATCTGTGAATCTGTCATCGTCGCGGAAAGCTTGAATAATCCTATTCACGGCAGTCCGGCTCCTGTTGGTTCGGCGGCAGATTTCGCGCTGAGGTATTCCCTCTATAAATAAACGCACAATGTGCCTTCTTTCGTCAAGTGGAACACGCAGCGGCATCTTTCCAAATAGGCAATCACCGCGTGGCCTGAAGCAAGTCTACTACGTTTTCAGCGACTGATGCGAAGATGCGCCTATGTGTGAAAGAAAATTTTCTATGCATCCGCTTTTTATTTTTGATGACAGTGAAACACCTCCCTACCCTTTCTCTCAAGACGCAGAAGCAGCAACACTCATTGGACCAAGATGCTGCCAACCAAAGTGCGCCAGTAAACGTCGCGTAAAAAAATCGTCGCAGCGCTTCGTGAAACTTATCTACCCACTGGCACACCAGTCGACAAAGGTTGCAGTGATTGCTCCGATACTGCTATCAAGCCAGATATGTGGCGGTCTTATCGCAGACAGCGCTCTGCGTCAACACAACGAACTAACAATGTCATGCACGGGAATAAAAAATTAACAGGCAGGCGAGTACCAAGAGGGCTCATATCCGGGAGAGCGCCCCTGTCGCCGCTAGGTGGCGTACCGCTAGGTGGCGCGGATAGGCAGTCTGGCACGCGCTCGCGTGGTCCGCAAACTTTTGTGGTTGACTGTACATAGACATCATGTCAGTCATCGTTTTGTTCAGTCGGTCGGTCAAGCCGTTTGTCTGCGGATGATAGGCAGTTGTCCTTCGGTGGGTCGTGCAGCTCAGTTTAAAAAAATGTCGCAGTTTCGCCCAAAAGGCGAAGCATCAATTGCGATAGCAAATTGGTAGAGAGCTATTCGGAGTAGGGATAGTAGAGTAGTTTTATCGGCCGCATAAACTTGGACACATTCGCTTTCTAACTGAATTGACAAGCGTGGTGTCATCGCGCACAAGCAAACATGAATAGATCACACTGAATGACCGCCGACAACGAGTGTCAAAACGCTGGCGTGGCCGCTGCAGCGGGCGAAGAATCGTGCGGTCTATCGCTCCAACGGAAACTGAGCGGATAATGGACAGCGGATAAAGGTCAGAGCCGTGTGGAGACACGGCCGGGCTCGACTGGCGCGCGCGCTCGCTCGCTTCTTAAGAAGCGAGTGCGCGCGCCAGTCGAGCCCGGCCGTGGTGGAGATAAAGAGACGGCGCGGGCGACGGCACCACAGCCAGTGCAAGCGTATTTGTTGGCAGAGTAGAAGCTGCACCCCCCGTCCCTCCCGCGCTGCCTCCCCGCTTTTTTTTTTTTTTTGCTTTCGCGTGGGAGATTGCGTTGCCAGTTCTTGCGCTGGGTTGCAAGATAAGCATTTGGTGCCGTAGCACAGCGTCGCCCCGCCTCCCTCCCCCCCATACCCCCACGGCCTTTTGGGCGACAATCGCGTTTGCTTTCCGCCGTGCGTTGGCTCTCCGTGATAGCGCGCGTCCCCCGCACGCTTTTACTCGTACGGCGCGCGGCGACGATTTTATCGCCCTTGGAATCTATACGGAACCTGACGGCGACGGCGACGCCAACGGCAAAAATCCCGTTGAAGTGTCCATATAATTGCTATCGCAATAAAACGTCTTCAATGAGCTGTGCTGTAAATGATTTGCCTCGGTCTGTGATGACGTGCGATGGGGCGCCATGCCGTAGGACGATGCGCTGTATGAAAAACTGGGCAACCTCGAAAGCTGTGCCTCGAGGCAGCGCCTTTGTCTCAGCATACCGCGTCAAATAATCTGTGGCGACGATTATCCACTTGTTGCCAGAAGATGGCAGTGGAAACGGGCCCAGAAGATCCATGCCAACCGGGTCGAAAGGTTTGCCAGGTGGGTCAATCGGATTCAGCAATCCCGCAGGCTTCACAGCTGGCGACTTTCAGCGCTGGGATTCACGGCAGGCTTGGACGTACCGCTTAACAAACTCGGCAAGTTTGGGCCAGTAGTAGGATTTGCGCACTCTATCAACCGTTCGCGTAAAACCCAAATGGCCAGACGGAGGCTCGCCATAACAGGCAAACAAAACTTCGGCACGGAGGTCTGTTGGAACGACCAAAAGGTAGGTCTTGTTGCTGACAGCGGAGTTCTTGTTATACAAGACGCCATGTCGTAAACATGAAGACGACAGTACTCGAGCGATATGCCGCGGTATTGATGGTTTTCGTCCTTCCAGATGTTCGAATATAAGCCGTAGTACGTCGTCTGCGCGCTGCCGTGTGGACTAATCAGTAACGCTTACGGCGCCAAGAAAAGCGCCGTCGTCCTCAATGTCTTGGTCGGTAGTGTCGATAGGGGTGCGCGATAGTGCGTCAGCGTCTTCGTGCATGCGGCCCGACTTGTATACAATGGCCACGTCGTACTCCTGCAAACGTAGACTCCACCGTGCCAGTCGTCCAGAAGGGTGCCGCAGATTTGCACGCTAGCATAACGAGTGATGATCGGTTACAACTTTGAATGGGCGGCCGTATAGATACGGTCGAAATCTGGCCAGAGCCCATACGACGGCAAGACACTCTTTCTCCGAGGTGGTGTAGTTGGTCTCTGCACGCGATAGCGTGCGACTTGCGTATGCGATCACTCTTTCAATACCTTCATGCCGTTGTACAAGCACCGCACCAAGACCAACGTTACTGGCGTCTGTATGAACTTCCGTGTGCGCCTCCTCGTCAAAGTGGGCCAAAACTGGTGCTGACACCAGACGCTGTCGAAGCTCGGTGAAAGCAGTCTCTTGCTCTGCGGCCCAGACGAACGATACATCGTCCCTCGTGAGGTGAGTCAACGCCTCCTAAAAAACTTTTATAGGAGACGTTGGGCGAGTCAGCGGCTCCGCCATCTTCGAAAAATTTTCAAAGAAACGTCGGTAGTATGCGCAAAGGCCCAGGAAGCGTCGGACACTCTTCGTGTCGGTCGGTGTTGGAAACGTGGCTACAGCGGCAGTTTTCGCGGGATCGGGGCTAACGCCTTCCGCGCTGACCACGTGTCTCAGAAACATCAGCTCCTTGTAGCCGAAATGACACTTCTGAGGCTTAAGGGTGAGGTTAGCCGATCGGATGGCTTCGAGAACTTGCCGCAGTCGTTTCAGGTGGTCGTCAAATGACGCCGAAAAAACAACCACGTCGTCGAAGTAGACGAGGCAGCTTTGCCACTTCAGACCAGCGAGAACGGTGTCTATCATTCGCTGGAAAGTTGCTGGTGCCGAACAGAGACCGAAAGGAAGTACTCTGAATTCATAAAGGCCATCTGAGGTGACGAAAGCAGTTTTTTCGCGGTCTAGTTCATCTACCTCAATTTTCCAGTAACCACTCTTGAGATCGAGAGACAAAAAATACTTAGCTCGCTGCAACCTGTCTAAAGAGTCATCGATACGTGGTAGTGGGTACACGTCCTTCTTGTTAACATCGTTCAGGCGTCGATAATCAACACAGAAACGAAGCGTTCCATCTTTTTTCTTGACCAGAACGACCGGGGAGGACCACGGACTGTGCAAAGGCTGAATGACACCATCATCTAGCATCTCCTTGACTTGGGCTTGAATTGCCTCACGTTCTTTCGGCGAGACACGATAAGGCTGTTGTTTGATGGGGCGTGCGTCGTCAGATGTCGTTATTCGGTGCTTCGTGATTGGCGTTTGTCCCACCTTAGTAGACCGAGCGAAGCACGCACAAAATTCATTCAAGAGTTCCTGCAGTGCGTTCTTTTGGTCGTCCATAAGTTCAGAGCTTACATCGACGTCTCTGAGCGGACCGTCGTCTGTGTCCACTTCAGAAGCAAAACACTCGACGATCTCCTTTAGATGGTTCCGCATAGGCGACGGCAGTGCCACGAAAAATGTGCCGATGTCCAAAAGTAAAGTTGGTAACGAGGACCGCTGTCTGGCTAGCACGCAGTTCCGCAAGGCTTCACGCTACACAAATACCTTGGATCAGCAGCATAGAAGTGTTGCGTTCTACAATGGCTTCACCGTCTTGTAGCTCGTCGGACTTGACCGGAACCATAACACTCACACGTGGCGGTATCGTGATGCTGTCGTCCGAAACGCGAAGTGCGGATCTGCGTCCAATGGCGTCGGTCTGTGTTGTTGCCCTTTGTGTCGAGAAAGTGATGCATCACTTGCGGAGGTCAATAATGGCGCCATATTCCCGGAGAAAGTCCATCCCAAGAATTACACTGCGGGAACACTCGCGTAGAACCAGACAAGTGGCGACAAAAGCAGCACCGCGAATTTCTACTCAGGCGGTGCATAAGCCAAGCGGTGTGACGACGTGGCCACCTGCCGTACGAACTGGTACCCCATTCCAGGGCAACGTAACTTTTATTGCGATAGCAATTATATGGACACTCCAAAGCAGATTTCTGCCGTCGGCGTCGCCGTCGCCGTGAGGTTCCGTATGACGTCAATGGAGATGAAAGCGTCGCCGCGCGCCGCCGAACGCTGTATGTGCGAGTGAAAGGGCGCGAGGGACGCGCGCTTTCACGGGGAGTGAACGCACGGCGGAGAACAAACGCGCGTTCTGTGCCGTGCTCCCTTAAGGGCTGCAGAAGTAGGCGTCTCTTTCCTCCTTTACAATCACCATATATGTAGAGCAAACGCGCCTTCTTCTGACGCACGAAAGGCCGTGGGGGGGGGGGGGAGGGGGAGGGAAGGGAGGGGACGTTGAGCTGCGGCACCAAGTGCCTATTTATATCAGAGGCTCCGGCAACAGTCACCAACGCCGCACGCATTTTGTGCGAACGCGGGAAAAAACGCCGACGGCGTCGACAACAGTTCTGCGTGTTGCCGGTGCTGCTGCATGTCCAAGTTTATACAGCTGATAAAGCTACTATCATTACTCCGTATAGCTCTCTACAAATTTGCTATCGCAATTGATGCTTCGCCTTTCAGGTGAAACTGCGACAACTTTTATTGCGATAGCAATTATATGGACACTCCAAAGCAGATTTCTGCCGTCGGCGTCGCCGTCGCCGTGAGGTTCCGTATGACGTCAATGGAGATGAAAGCGTCGCCGCGCGCCGCCGAACGCTGTATGTGCGAGTGAAAGGGCGCGAGGGACGCGCGCTTTCACGGGGAGTGAACGCACGGCGGAGAACAAACGCGCGTTCTGTGCCGTGCTCCCTTAAGGGCTGCAGAAGTAGGCGTCTCTTTCCTCCTTTACAATCACCATATATGTAGAGCAAACGCGCCTTCTTCTGACGCACGAAAGGCCGTGGGGGGGAGGGGGAGGGAAGGGAGGGGACGTTGAGCTGCGGCACCAAGTGCCTATTTATATCAGAGGCTCCGGCAACAGTCACCAACGCCGCACGCATTTTGTGCGAACGCGGGCAAAACGCCGACGGCGTCGACAACAGTTCTGCGTGTTGCCGGTGCTGCTGCTGCATGTCCAAGTTTATACAGCTGATAAAGCTACTATCATTACTCCGTATAGCTCTCTACAAATTTGCTATCGCAATTGATGCTTCGCCTTTCAGGTGAAACTGCGACAACTTTTTTTTCAGAACGCTCGCCAGTTTGCCACTAAGAATAGAGTAATCGGCGCCGGTATCTACAAGCGCACTCATCTTTCTGCCGTCGATCAACACAGGTATGTCCAATGAAGTCGTGTTAGCGGGAGCTGGTTCCGGCGTCATCGTGTTTTCGTTGTTCTACGGTCGTCGGGACGATACGAGGTCTTCAGCGCGCCGAGTATCAGCGGCCCCGCCTCGGAAGTTCGCTGACGTCAGTTTTTCCCACGTGGACTTGGTTATCTCCCTTGAGTCGTCCTCGAGGTGGTATCACGCGAGCAGGAAAATATCGCCGCGGTGAGGGTGAGCGTGACTGCCACTGCGATGTGTCCGGCCTGCGCTGCTGGTCGAGGAATTCTGCGGTGTCGGGAGGCCTTTGGCCGACCCTAGGTCGAGGTGAATCGACAGAAAACCCCCGCAGTCCGAGTCGTCGGTAGGGGCACTCCCGATACACATGACCCGCTTCGCCGCAGTGGTAGCACAACGGTCGTCGATCGAGTGCTCGTCAAACTTCTGATTTCCTCGCGGGTATTCGGCGGTCGTCGAAGTACGGTAGCGGGGTTGTCGGAGCGGCTTGCGCCGCCTGCAAGGCGACTGGCGACGCAACATAAGTAGGTGCGAAAGCTTGGGCGGGGCTCGCTTGGCAGAGGTGATGCTTCACTGCTGGAAGCAGTGAAGTGCCTGCTGTACTTCGTTGGGTACGACGCTGGCGAGGGAGCTGACTGGAGGTGGCGACGTACGTGGTGCTTCTGTAGCTCGTCGCGAACCATGGAGCGAATCAGCTCGCAAAGCAAGGCGATGTCACAGCCGAAGCCTACCGGCATATCCGGAGTGCAGCCGGCATTGACTTGCCGGTTGTGCATGTTCGACCGTTGCTGAAGCGTCTGCTCCATCGCGGTGACTTCGGTGAGGAACTCCGCAACAGTCTTCGGCGTATTCCGAACAAGACCGCCTAAGAGCTGCTCCTAGACGCCTCTCATTAGATGACGCACCTTCTTCTCTTCCAACATGCTCGGGTAGGCACGCTGAAAGAGACGCGTCATGTCCTCCACGTACATCGTGACGCTCTCGTTGGTCTTTTGAACGCGTGATTGAAGGGCTCGCTCCGCTTTTTCCCGGCGATCGGGGCTGGAGTAAGTCTCCAGTAGCTTGATCGGGCCAGGATGATAGGGAATTTTCGCGGTTCATAAACCACGTGCGAGCTCCATCCTGGAGGCTGAAGTAGACGTGCCTGAGTTTGGCGTTGTTGTCCCATTCATTACACGCAGCCACGCGCTCGAACTCCACCAGAGAGTCTTCCACGTCTTCAAATATGTTGCCATGAAAATCCGTCGGCACTTGGGGGTTCAGCACCGTTAGGTAAGTCGGTTTCACCCTTTCCGTAGAATTCACAGTGGTCGTAGTCATCACTTGTTCCTGGAGGTTTCCAAATTCTGGGACAAGGCCTCGGATTCACCGGCTTGTGCGGTGAACCGGAGTCAGCTCAAATCGTGGGTTGACGTTCTTGCTGCCCAGTGGGGTCTCCTGCATAAGTTGAGCATACCCAGCAAGCTCCACCAAATTGTCGCGTATACCTGCTGTAGAATACACGCTGAATGAGGATCCAGGCAAGCGTAAGCGTCGACGCGCGATGCCGAGACCGAACCTCGTTCTCTTCTTCTACAGTCCCCGTGCTGTGCTGTGCGACACCATGTGGCAATATAAAGCGCGAGAAGTTCTGCGATATAGCCCTGGAATTCTACTCTGAAAAGTAAATAGCTGGAAAGGATATATAGAGAACTAATTGTGACTAACTTATTAAACAGCACAGCTCTGATTGCAACTACCTAAAGCGGCGTTTGCAGCTGTAAATGCTGGCAGGCGACACCCTTATCTACTATTATAGCTACACTATACCAGACTAGGCGAGCGCATCGTTGCGGCCTCTGCGGTAAATGGCATATTGTCGGAAAAAGTTAGTGTGTGAAGGATTTAGGTGCGTCTCCTGAACACACAGCGCCCTTGAATTTAGCTTATGTAAGAGTTCGTTAATGTCATCAAGATTGTGTATTAAGCCTCTCACATTCCAATGTATTATCTGCGTAGCCATATTGGAAGTGTTTTGTGCTGTGTCAAGACAGATAAATTACCTCACGAGACATTTTCAGGCCCTGTGATACGGTATTTTTCTTTTCTCCCGGCCTGAGACGCCGGAGTAATGCTGCTTGCATCCATTGCCTCGTCAGAGGCGTTGGATGACGCCCGCTGAGCGGGCACACTCGGGGGTTTTTGAGGCCGGTCTGCACGAGCAGTGGCCCTGGGACCGGCAGGCCGGGAGGTCTGCTGGGTCCCAATTGAAGATGGCGTGCAAAGCATTTTACAAACGAGTGGACTAGTTACAGCTCGCCAAGTCCTTTCATAAATTTCTGTGCTCATTGTCAGTCTGATTATTTCTGTACGGTGTTATGTAAGCACACAATCTAAATTGTCACAATTAACTTGGTTGTGCCATGATATGTGTTACCAAAGATCTATGAAAACTGAGTGCTAATGTTTGGGAGGTAGTAGTGTTTGAAGGTAGTAAGATCAGCAATGTTAGTAATTGTTTTTGTATTTGATAAACAAGGTAACAAAATGCAGTGGGCTGTTGGTAGCAGCAGAACCTGTAGGCTCTGTGTGACACTCTGTTAAGCTAATTTGGAGGCTGCCCCTTTTCTATTTTCATGGGTTATGTGTGTAGATGCTACGTCAGCTAGTCCGAGTGTCATTGACCATTGCAATATTATTTTTGCAGTTTGACTTAAAATGGCTTCTGCATTTCTGGCGCACAAGCGGCCAAAATATTTGGCAACAAGAAAGGAATGCTTGTGTGCAAGGACACAGCACAGGAACTGTGGAGCAATGCCGTCCTTGCTACCAGGAGCGTCAGTGGGAATGTAGCCCCCAAGAAGAGGGCATTGGGCGAGCTGCCAAAACAGCAGTTGACACCTAAGAAGGTGGATGTCGTAGTGGGTAAGCCGTCACAAAATGTTAATGCCACCACTAAATATGGAGCTTTGGGTTTTAATGCTGCAGTTCACTTGACACAGTAAACATTTGGGTGGCATTGTGGTTCGACTGGAATGATGGATGGCAGCATAGTATCGCTTTCCATTGCTTTTCATTTCTTGTACTGCCTCTGCTTTACATTGCTCGGTGGCAACCTAAGGACTTTGTGCAAGGCCCTTCTACAGAACTGGACTGCATGTTTTGTGTGCTTGAAAACGTAGTTCTCTAGATGTGCTGATAGTTTTCATCTATGGGAATGTGTTATTTTAATATATTTTGCAAACCGTGAAGTCAAAGCAAATGATTTGAAGACGCTTAGGTCCGCATTGGCACAGACAAATGAACATTGGAAGGACTTGGCAACAGCCACAATTTTCAATTGAATATCTGTGAAGTAATGATCACAAAATTTTCATTACATTGAAGTCCACAATTTCTGGAAATGAATAACCCTAGTGATCTTAGGTGCGAAACATTTCGACTGAACCATGCAGCTGATGAAAGAACACAACGGTCGTTGTGATTATTGTGCTTGCCTTTCGGCATATTGAAAAATTTGTTTATAATGCCAAAATGCTCTATATTAAAACAGCATGTCTTTATTGTGATGTCATTGATTGACGTGTGGCGTTCAATGGCGCAACGGACAGCTGTGGCCAAAGAGCGCCATGAAAAATGGTAATGAATGCTTTATGTATTATGAAGTGATTAAATTGAGTTACAAATGTAAAAGTAATGTGGCTGTAAAGAGGCCTAAGAACGGGTCGCTGTAAACTGTGTAAAATATGACAATGATTAATGACAAAATAAAAGGTGTATAAAAGTTTCACTACGATGAAGTGATCTAACAAGAGACATACAAGAACTACTGCCTCCACAGGGCTCTTGAAGTAGACATCTCAAAGGCATGTTCTATAAAGACTAATGTCACTGCAGCTACAGCCTCGAAGGCGAGATTATGCTACACATGACCCGGCCAAATTACTTCTAATATGTTAGCTTCATCTAAAAAGCAGGAGCTGTGTGACACGATGAACGGCAACATGAGCGCGGGACGCACCTGGAAGATTCTCAGGCACCTGCTCGACCCGGGAAGCACCAGAACGGCGACCCGTACGGAGATGGCCAAGCTGCGACACAAGTACAAGGACGACCCTGAAGCCTTCGTGGAGGAGATCGTGCAGACGCACCTCACTCGACCGGAAGGGAAGAGTCACCCCGAATACCGCGGGGCTCCCAACGAGGAGCTTGACGCTGACTTTTCCGTGCAGGAAATTAGAGCGGTCCTCAAGCTATTGAAGACCAAATCGGCGCCAGGTCCTGACAGGATAACCAACAAAATCCTGAGGAACCTGAACGACGACGCCATCGAGAAGCTCTGCGAGTACATCAACTCGTGCTGGAAGGAGGGCCGTATTCCGCAAGAGTGGAAGTCCGCGGACGTTATACTAATACCGAAGCCAGGCAAACCGCTAGAGGTCCGAAACATGAGGCCGATCTCCCTCACGTCCTGCGTGGGGAAAGTGATGGAGCATGCCTGCCTCAACAGGGTCACGACGCTCCTCGAGAAGCAGGACGCCTTCGGCACCCACATCATCGGTTTCCGGAAGGGACTTTCCACGCAGGATGCCATGCTGCAAATCAAAGAACAGGTAGTGAACGCTCCGAGCACTCACGTACGCGCCTTGCTCGGGCTAGACCTCAAGAGCGCCTTCGACACTGTGAAGCACATGGCCATATTGGACAAGATCAGCCGACTCGATCTCGGGGCGAGGTTTCACCGATATGTCTGCAGCTTCCTGAATGAACGCGAGGCGACGGTCAAGATCGACGGGGCCACGCCGCGAACGGTCCGAATGGGCGGTGCGGGAACGCCGCAGGGCTCCGTACTCTCCCCCATGCTTTTCAACCTCGTCATGATCGGCCTGCCGGAGCGTCTCGACGCGATAGAGGGCATCAATCATACGATCTACGCAGATGACGTGACAGTGTGGACCACGGAGAACACGAGCGTTGGCGAAATGCAAGACCGACTGCAGCGGGCCGTCCGGGAGGTGGAGCGGCACCTTGAAGACACGGGACTCGTCTGCTCACCCGACAAGTCAGAGATCCTACTCCACAGACCGCGCAAGAAAGGACCCCTCCCACAGGGCGTGCTCGATGCCCGTCGTTTGGGCGTCCACGTCACGACGAGGGAGGGGACCCGAATACCGACGGTGTCCAAGTTGCGAGTGCTCGGCCTGTGGCTGGAAGAGAACGGTGCCAACCGCGAGCTGGTTTCCCGACTGCAGAAGAAAGTAGCCGCCGCCACACACCTCGTCCGGCGGGTCGCGAACAAGAGGAAAGGAATGAAAGAACAAAACGTGACGAGGCTGATACAGGCGTACGCGCTGAGCCATATATCGTACGTCGCCGCGTATGCCGACTGGAACAGGAGCGAAACCGACAAGCTGAACGTGGCGATCCGCAGGGCGTTCAAGACCGCCCTGGGGGTACCCCAGTACACGCCAACTCACAGGCTCCTCGAGCTGGGCGTACACAACACGCTCGAGGAGGTCGCCGAGGCGCAGAGAATAGCGCAGCTGGAGAGGCTGTCGGGCACCAAAACGGGAAGACGAATCCTCGACCTGCTCGGGATTCGATATCATGAGGCGCGGGGACTGAAGGAAACACTGCTACCGGAGGTCAGGGACGCCATACAGACGGAAAACATGCCGAAGAACATGCACCCGGTGCATGACGTGCAAAGACGTAAACGACGGGCGGTAGCAATCCTCGAGGAGCACGGAAGACGAGAAGGCGTCCTGTTTGTCGATGCAGCCAGGTACCCGCGGCCCGCCGGTAACGTTGATGGCGACGAGGGACGACGACCACCATCACCACTACAACGAAATGTGCGAGACGAACCGGGGATGCCAACACCACCATCTCTACTACTACTACGACAAAAACGGCAGCAGCAACAGCAGCAACATCAACGACACGGCCGGCCGACGGCGGCGGAGCCCGCCTTCTCTATGGCGGTCGTAGATACGAAGGGAAGGATCCGAGTCACGGCATCAGCTAGGCTGCCGTCGGCCGAAGCAGCGGAGGAGATGGCCATAGCCCTCGCGGTACTCCACGGAGGTACGGAGGATAGCTTGATCATAAGCGACTCCAAATCAGCGATCCGGAACTACACCAAAGGTTGGGTGTCGGCGGATGTGGCGCGCATGCTCAACGCCAGAGCCGGAGACTTCGTGTCCGGCAGGATTACGATCAAGTCCCTCAAATGGTTCCCCGCGCACGTCGGGGAGCTTGGTACTAAAGAAGACAACAGCCGCAACAACAACAATACTAACGGCCGAAAACACACCGGCATCCCGCCCAACCACAACGAGCGTGCCCATCTCGTCGCGAGGCAACTTACCCGCCGCGACGCGATCACCCAGAGGCAGCCGCCGTTGTTTGTGCGGGACCCCACCGCAGGAATTATCAACACAACCCAAATCGCGGCGGTCGGAGCTGGGGGCCACGGGGACGCCGACTGTGATATCGAGGAGTTTCCGGCCTCGTACCGAGAGGTTCTTGCACACTATAGGCAAGAACGTATGACATATCCACACCCCACTGGCGGCTGGACAGGTCCCAGGCAGTCGACCTGAGGCGGTTGCAGACGGGCACTTTCACCAACCCCTATCACCTGCACCGCCTGTGGCCCGCGCTGCACCATCGCCCGGCTGCCCGTGGTGCGAGCACGAACGGGCTGATATGGCCCATATACTTTGGGAATGTCCAACGCCCTGAAGAAGAAGGAACAAGAGGAAGGGGGAAGATAACAGCAGGACCTTCTGAAGCGGGGCGCCTCGCTGAGAGATGGCAAGCCGCCCTCCTCAGCGAGGCACCCGAGGACCAGGAGTGGGCCGTCCAGCGGGCCAGGGCCATTGCCGAGGATCTCGAAAGATTTTTCTCCGGCGATGGACCCCTGGCAGCCTAGCCCCGGGCACCAACAGCCTTAACCGCTGGACAAATAAAGTTTATTCCTATCCTATCCATCTAAAAAGCTAAAAACTGTTTTCAAGTTAAAAAGCGGTTCGTTACTAAGAAAAAATGCTGGATGGAGTGGAATATACTGGCGATACACAGAATGAAAAACTTTTTATGCTCGCTTTCTATTTCCCTGCACTGGATGAGTACATGGAGAACTGTAAGTCTGTCCCCACACCTTCGACATGACGGAGAATCACTTCCAGTCAATAGGTAAGAGTGGGTGCCGAAGGTATAACCTATTCTTGATCGACAGAGGAGAACTTCCTTGTATCATGCTGTTTTCTCCAATATCCAGTGCCCTAATTTAGGTTTGATAAAATGCAGTTTATTGGATACCTGGGTATCCCACTGTTTCTGCCAGTGCTTCTTCTGCTTATGCCGTAAGTATGGTTTAATGTCTGTGGCTGGAATGGGTATGCTTATGTCCGTGTCGCTAAAAGCTACTGAGGTAGCGTTCTCGTCAGCATCTTCGTTGCCTTTTATGCAACTGTGTCCAGGTAGCCCGCATAAAACGATGACTTGTTTCCCCATATAAGCTGAGCATAGCAATGCATAGAGCTCGTTAAAGACAGTGTTTTTATGTTTTCGTAAACTCATTAGGGCTCGGACTACGCTCAATGAGTCCGTGAACACAATACCCCTAGTGAGATTCGTTTGCGTTATGTGTTTTACTACAGAAAGGATCGCGTATACTTCGGCCTTGAAAATACTGGTATATGGGTTAAGTGTACCAGATAGTAAAACGATGGTCCTAGAGCTGCTTAAGCAACACGAGCAGGAGACTTGGAAGCGCCTGTATAAAATTCAGCACAGGAATACTTCTCCTGAAGCTCAAGGAAATGTGAATGTATATGTGCCTCAGGTACTCGTTTTGATATTTCTACAAAAGGGATGTCAGATTCGATAGTCTGCCACTCCCAAGGCGGTGGAAGCCGAGTAGGAGCCATTATGACATTCTCTAGAAGGGGGAGATCTGTTTCTTCTGACAGTGCTTCCAACCGGAGGGACAGAGGAGGCCTAGTTGCCGGGCGGTTACGGAACAGCATGGCCGTGGACAAGTCGCGAATAACTGAATGGCATGGATGATGTACATCTGATTTCACCTTGAGGGCGTAGGAGAAACTTAAATATGTCCTTTGGAAATGTAGAGACCATTCGTAGGATTCAACGTACAGGCTGTCCACAGGGCTAGTCCTGAACGCAATTGTAGCAAGACGGATACCCAAGTGGTGAACGGAATCCAGCATATTCAGAGCACTAGGCGTAGCAGAGTTATACACAATGGCTCCGTAGTCAAGTCGTGGCCGTATGAGACTTTTGTACATGTTCAAGAGGCACTTTCTGTCACTTCCCCAAGATGTGCGGGACAAGAGCTTGAACAGATTCATTGTCTTCAGGCACTTCGCTTTCAGATATTTCAAGTGTGGGACAAAAGTTAATTTAGTGTCCAAAATGAAGCCTAAAAATTTATGTTCATGGCTCACGGATAGCCGTTCTCCATTGAGATCAATAACGGGATCCGGTATTACATCTCTTTTCTTCAAGAAGAGGATGCATGTGCTTTTTGGGGGGTTTAGTTTAAAACCGTTTTTGTCCGCACACTTAGACAATTTATTCAAACCAAGCTGTACTTGTCGCTCGCAGATACTAAGATTACACGATTGGTAACCTATTTGGATGTCATCCACATATACGGAATAAAACATTGTACGTGGTATGATAGTATGGAGTGAGTTCACTTTTACAACAAATAGAGTACAGCTTAGGACTCCACCCTGTGGTACGCCAGTCTCCTGAGTAAATGGTCGAGACAGGACGTTACCAATCCGAACACGGAATGTGCGGTTTGAGAGATAACCTTGAATTACGTTCAGCAAGTTTCCTCGGACGCCCATTCCTGCTAGATCACGAAGTATTCCGAAACGCCAAGTGGTATCATATGTTTTCTCCATATCTAAAAATACCGATAAGAAAGAAAAACTGCTTGTGCACAAAGGCGTCACGGATATTTGTTTCGATGCGGACAAGGTGAGCTATTGTGGATCTACCTTCCCTGAAGCTGCACTGCAAGAGATATAGTGTTTTGTTGCTTTCAAGAAAATAGACCAGGCGCCGGTTAGTCATTTTCTCAAAAAGATTGCATATGCAACTTGTTAGAGCTATAGGCCAGTAACTGCTGACCTAAGTCGGGTCCTTGCCCTCTTTGAGAATAGGAATTATTATTGCCTCCTTCCAGGCGGACGGAATATAGCTGGCAGAGAATATGGCGTGGAAAAGTGATAGGAGTGTTTTGTGTGCTTCGGGGTGTAAGTGTTTGATCATCTCGTAAACTATTCGATCGTTTCCAGGGGCCGATTTATTACAGCAATTTAGTGCAGCCTGGAATTCCGCCATGTTAAAGGGACGGTTGTAAGATTCATTTCCTTTCCCTTTCCGATCCAGAGACAGTCGCTCCGCTTGTTGCTGGTATTTCAGGAATGTATCTGAGTAATGGGATGAACTAGAAATGTACTCAAAATGTTCCCCTAGAGAATCAGCCTGGGCCTCAAAGGTGTCTCCTTGTGTATTCACTAATGGTAGAGGATGAGTTTCACGGCCTTTTATCTTGTTTACACAAGTCCAGGCTTCTCTTTCATCTGTATAAGAATTTATGCTAGAGATGTATCTCTGCCAGCTTTCCCTTTTGGCACGGCGGCGTGTTCTTCTTCCGACTTTATTTTCTTGAAGCTGATAAGGTTCTCTGTAGTCGGAGAGTCGCGGAGATGATTCGAAGCCTTATTTTGTTTCTTTCGCGCTTCCCTACATTCATCGTTCTACCAGGGAACACGTCATTTGGAAGACGATCCATTTGTTTCGGGGATACATAGTGACGCCGCATCAACAATAAACGCTGTCAAATATCCCACTGCATCATCAACAGGAAGTGTAGAGATGTCTTCCCAGTTCATGCGCGTGAGTTCTTTATAACGCTTCCAGTCGACTGACTCTACTTTGCAATGGGGGACGCGTGGAGAGCACTCATCAGCTTTTATTAATTTTATGACAATCGGAAAATGGTCGCTCCCATATGGATTCTTAATCACGTTCCACTCTAGGTATGGCACAAGCGTGCTAGATGCAATGCTTAAATCGATAGATGAATACGTTTTGTTTGCCACGCTGTAAATGTAGGCTCTTTCTTTAGTAAGCATGCACCTGTAGAGAGGAGGAAGCTTTCTACTAAGCGCCCTCTAGCATCATAGTGACAATCTCCCCAAAGAGTGTGGTGTCCATTAAAATCGCCTACGACAATATAGGGCTCGGGCAGTTCATAGATAAAGCTGTGAAATTCTGTTTTTGATAGATTGTAGTTCGGGGCGATGTATAGAGGTAATTGTGACCAGCTTATTAAAGAGTACTGCACGGACAGCAACTCCCTCTCGAGGCGTTTTTAAGCTGTATTTGCCGGCAAGCAACACCTTTATCTACTACTATGACCACACCGCCCGACAAGAGAAGGGCTCGTTGCGGTCTTTTCGGTAAATGGCATACTGCCGGAGAAAGTTCGTGTGTGAAGAATTAAGATGTGTTTCTTGGACACAAAGCACCCTTGGATTGTACTTATGTAGGAGTTCCTTAATGTCATCTAGATTGTGGAGTAAGCCCCTAACATTCAACTGCAGTATCTGTGTATCCATTTATGTGTTTTATGCTGTGTGTCTAAGAGAGGTAAATTAGGCTAGATCACAAGGCCTTTCCAGGCCCCGTGATGGGGGTTTTCCCTTTCTTCCTGGCGCGCTCGAGGGAGCTGCGCCGTTCTTTGGGCGTCTGAGACGCCGGTGATTTTCTTGTATCCATCCACCTCGTCTGAGGCGGTGGATAGTGGCCCGCTGAGCGGGCACGGTCGCGGGGGTTCAGGCCTATCTGCATGGGGCAGTAGCCCTGGGTCCGGCAGGCCCGCGGGTCTGCTGGCCCTCCTTGGCAGGGGGCGGAACAGCATTGGCTGCTCCAGCCGGGGGGGGGGGGGGGGAGGGGGGGGGGGCTGATGGCGTGACCGCCGTCACACTCCGTGTGACTTGTGCGGCCGCCGAATGATGCGGCACTGCCCCCGGCGCGCCACATCGGTGTAAGACGGACTAGACTGGCTGTGCATAGAGAAGCCTTTGCGTGCCTCTTGGAATGATAGATTAAGTTTGATGTGAGTTCAATGATTTGCTTTTCTTTTTTCCAAGACGGGCATGAACGGGACTAAGCGGGGTGATCTCCGTCACAGCACAGGGGTGGTGAAAGTGGAGGTGTCAGATAGGTGTAATTGGATGCACATTTTGCGCAAGTGGTGCGCCCTCGGCAGGTTTGCGAACTATGCCCGAACCGCTGACACTTGATTCGAAGCATCGGCGCGGATTCGGGATGTATGGCCGTACTCAGAGTTTGCAGTATCCAGTTTCGATTGAGTCTGGTAGGTTACTTGTTCCAAGGTAATGATTATGTGTTTTGTTGGGATTTGCTTATCGTCGCGCCTGGTGGTTATTTTTTGAACTTTTACTACATTCTGGTTTTTCCACCCTTAAGTAGCTCGCTCTCACTAAGATCGAATAGGTCATCTTAAGAGACGACCACCGCGGACAGTGTTCAAGGATCTGTGTGGGCTTACTCATACAGGGATGTCTCTAAAAGCAATCAGTTTTGCCAATTTGCTGTACTGGGTCTTGTCACAAACTTCAAGAAGAAGGTCGCCGCTTCCCATCTTAGTTACTTGTAGCCTGGGCCAAGTGATTCTGTCAACGATTTTGCCACAATAAAAGGAGATATTATGCGGACTGTCTTAGTTTCGTGCTGACTGTGAATTACGTGATACTTTAGCTTTGATCGGTGCGCCCCCTCTTGATCAGGTCAGTGAAGGGAAATAGGATTCCATCAATAAGATACTATATTCGGCAGAGATGGCCGCCACCCACCATGGAGCCCAACTAGACGACGACACGGGACAGAACTATTGAGTTCTGTGCACGCCAGCGGTGCATCCCACTATAACCAAATACCTATACCCAAGGCTGGATATAACGCACAAGGTTAACCCTGCTGCCCATGAAGGCGGAAGTAAAAGGAAAATAAAGAGAGGACAGGAAAGATTGAAAGCGAAAGAGAAAGACGAAGATTGGAGAGAGAGGACACAGGAAAAGGCAACTACAGATTTCCCCGGGTAGGTCAATCCGGGGGTGCCGTCTACGCGAAGCGGAGGCCGAAGAGGTGTGTTTGCCTCCACCGAGGGGCCATAAAGGTCCAAACACCCGGTATTACTCAACCCCCAGGAACCTTTTTCCCCGACACGGCTAAGCCGCGCACGGCTACACGCAGGAGGGTCCAACCCTCATGTGCTCGGTGTACGTGGTGTCGCAACACACCAAACGCCTGCTGGCGCAGACGCCCCAGCGGGGGATTATTGCTATGTCATAGAATAAGATAACGTAATTGGCTGAAGCATTTATCCAAATTCTCCTTGACTTTCAAAGGGGACCCGTGCATTGGTGGCAAGCCTGCAAGCAGAGGATAACTGTGCTTCTTGGCGCTAATATGACTGGCACGGAGCGCTTGCCACTTGTTATCGGAAGGCACGTAAGCCACGTTGTTTTAAACCATCAACAGCATTCCTGTCGAGTACAGAGCGACAGAAAGGCTTGGATGACCTCGGACATTTTCGAGGCTGGCTGCAGCAGTTAGACTGGCACTTCACGTCTAAGGACCGACCGCAAGATATTATGTTTTTGACAACTGCAGTGCACATAACTGTACAGTTGAACTGAAGAGCGTCAAGGTAGTTTTTTTGTCACCCAACATTACACGTGCCTTTCAGACGATGGACCAGGGTATCATTGACTACGTGAAGTCGAAGTACCGAAAGCACCTGCTAGAGCAAAAGATCTTATGCTCAGAAGTTGGAAAGCTGTATTATGAAGTGGACTTACTCGGCGCAGTGCGCATCATCGCTCACGTGTGGAAAAATACACCTCCGCAAGTAATCACCAACTGTTTTCGGCACAGCGGCTTTGTGATGCCTGATGCAGTAGCCGACGAAGTGTCAGCTGAGTCCACCGACGATGACTGCCCGACTTTCGATGCTGTCCTTTCCATAGATGTGACCCTTCGGGACTAAAATCGCGATTGATCATTGTGTCACCACGACTGGTCTCCTGACCGATGAAGAAATTATGAATGATGTAAAGGGCGCCCAGGAAGACCATGATTCAGACGAACAATCATGCGAGGAGGTGCAGCCGCGACCTCACCGCACCTCACGAGAAGTCACGGAGGCACTTTTGATATTGGCGGACATTTGCCTGAGTACTTCCGACAGTTAGCATGCTATTGACCACTTGGAAGAGTTTAAAAATTGTGATGTCAGCCGGAATCTGCGCGAAAAAGCGGACGACTGTTGCAAAATACTTCAGTAAATGAAGGTATTGTCTCCAACTTGATTTTAATGTTGTTTTTCCTAACCATTCGTTAAGTCGGCATACAGATAATTGGACATTTTCCCGGTCCCGTGAGATATGAACTACAAGCTTTTGGTGTATTAATTTTATATATTGCCTTTGCATCATTTTATCTTTGTATGATATCTGAAGTTGCTGTTTTTTTACTTATACAATAAATGTAATTGTTCTCAGCTACAATGCAGCACTGGGGCAAGCAAGAAAACGTGGATGTGTCTGACACCTTCAAGAATTTGTCGCGCCTTCTCACTGAAAAAAATCAAGACGTTTCAAAGGCACTGCGGAAGCTGGAATTCAAGTAAAACTGCAATTCAAATGAAATTTAATAACAGCTGAACTGCCTTTGTTGTGTGAAATCCATCAGCAGAATACACTTTCGGTAGGCTTCTGCACAGGCCAGTTGCAATGGGGACCAACTGGGAATTGTTCCATAAACCAGTTTAACTGGAACCAGTTGCATTCCCGGTTGGAAATTTTCACCTGGGGTGCTATCTGCATCTGCAAACCCAGAATCATCGGTTAAAAAAAGTTAAAGAAACAGCAAGGAGTCTGTGAAAAATAGGAATGCAGACGAAATCAGTACTGGGAACATACAGAACTTTCGAGCAAAAAATTGCCAAACAAAATATGTGCGATAATTCTAGTGGAAGCTCTTTGTTGTTTGAAGCCACGAGGGGAGTACTGCAGACTAAGACGTACTGAGTCAAGTACCAAGGGTGTATTACATTATGGTTAGCACCGTTATGTGGTGCCTGGGAGAGGAGGAGGGAAACGGCTGAAACCTGCCGGCAGTTGAAAGCAACGGGGCTGATTTCTTTCAATGCATTAGGATTTAGAGACAGTGGAGGGAAAATAGACTTTAAGCGGGTAGTAATAACGAAACGAGGATACCTGGTTGGTGGCTAAAATCAAGGCCAAGAGTACATCTCAAAGAGATCAACTACTAGGAAGTGGCCTGCTGAAAGGCAGCTCTTGGCACCAGCACAAAAAAAAAGGCCCCCCGTCCGCGTCGGCGGAAACGACAACCTGAACCGTGACCAGAGTTGCAATGAAGCATCTGCAGTCGGGATAAGCATCAACATGGAGTCTGCGAAAACGCAGTCAGGACAGAGGAATCCAGGAGGATGGAATGCCACAAAAGCTGCTTGTTCGCCGTTTGGAAGCATGTGCGCCGCCGGTACCAGTCATTTCTGCTTTTCTATTTCATGGGTACACAATATACTTAGCTTGACAGGGTGAAGAGCGTCATGTTATCACAGATGAAACGCATGAAGTTTATTATGGTTAATGGGTCAGTCCGTTCCCTTGTCAGGCTGCAAACACGGGCTCTTTGGCTACTACGGGAGAAGTCCGAGTTCTTCTCAAGCACGTGCATGAAATCAGTAGTGGGCCCAGCCTTATCGAATTCTCACACGTTTGAGGCAAGAAAGTGCATATATGATATTTGCCATAAATGGCGCCACAAAAGTGCTCCATCATCCTCAGCAGGGATTCCCCATCATGTGAAAGTGCCGCAATCTCTCAAACACTCTGCGAACCAGAAAAAGAGGATGGAAGAGAAAGAACACAAAGCCAAGCCAGGCAGTCTACGTCTTTCCTTCTTTGCAGCGAAACAATGTCAATGATGCAGCACTACGCCGTGCAAATTATGCGCTGAAAGGTAGAAAAATCGTCTTCTAAATTGACTCAACGGGCTTTTAAAAGAGGTAAAATAAGCACATGATCAATTGCAGCAGGTATTAATAGAGGGAATTGAGAGCATTCTGACCAGGCTTGACTTCCCTACCACAGCTGACTGTTGTCAGGGATGCATTCCAGCTGCCAAAGTGGCGACAAAAAAAGCCGGTGGTATACTGAAGAAATGGCTACTGATGTGTCTTGTGCTACATATATGCGGCCCATCAACGTACCTTCCTCAGAGACAACAATGTTCTACCTCTTTCTTGCACAAAATAGTGCAGCTGTACTTAAGCATCATCATCATCAGCCTATATTTCATGTCCACTGCAGGACGAAGGCTTCTCCTGCGATCTCCAATTACCCTGTCTTGCGCTAGCCGATTCCAACTTGCGCCTGCAAATTTCCTAACTTCATCACCTCACCTAGTTTTCTGCCGTCCTTGACTGCACTTCCGGTTCCCTCGGTACCATTCTGTAAGTCTAATGGTCCACCGGTTATCTACCCATGCATTACACGGCCTGCCCAGACGAAGCATGGTGCGTGTTAATTGCGGCTTCGACACAAGATTTTCGTAGCATTCAAGAAAAAAATGGCAATGAAAGATGAGTTTCAACGACATGGCATACTTGTTTTCAATTAGATGAAAGTGAGGAAAGAAATGAGGGTCCATGCCAAGTCAACGACTTATAGTGGTCACTGACTATGGGGGCTGCAACTTCGAGCAATGATCTTGCAGACCACGGGCTGGTACTGCTTTCCGCTCCATTTGGCGACCATTATTCCAGCCTATTGCTGTTTTTGCAAATAAGCTGCTGACGAATGGTACAATCCTTGCGCAGTTATCTGAAAGGAAATTTTTTGCTTGAGGAGACTGGTGCTTTCATGATGCAATTGTTATAATGGTGCTAGCACCAGTTGTCTCATGTGGAAAGCATTCGGCGTGATGGAGTAGTGCAGAATGAGCACTGCACGGGCCCGGCCCGGGCCGTTTTTAGGTTGGGCTGCCCGCCCGAGCCGACCGAAGTTTTATGGCGAGACCGGGGTTCAGCATAGGACCCGAGGGACGAGGCGGTCTACTGGCAAGCAGAAACTAAAACTAAAAACTTTATTCCCACTCTCCCAAAGCCCTTTATATACAAGGTCCTTGTAGCGCCGCCTTATAGCCACTTGCTCAAGGCACACAGGTGGCACCTCTACATCCCCCGTTTCACCCTTAAGGGACAGGTCCCTACAAGTCCAACCGCCGCGGTGGTCTCACTATACGACCGCTGCGA
>NC_051161.1:181193555-181324778 GCF_013339745.2 Dermacentor silvarum | reverse complement strand
CATGTAGGGATAATGCTAAAGGATATTCTTTATTCTCGCGGTACCTGCGGCTGTCGTGCGATTTTATTAGTGCGAAAAGTGCCTATTAAGTTGCGTTTCCCAAAACAAATATGTGTAAACGCGTACGTTAATGAAAGCAGTGCAGAAAGTCCGATAGTATCCCGAAATCGATCGCCACTGAAATTTATGGCCGCCGTGTTTATTTCCTTATGGTCGCGGCTTCGACTCCGGTTCCTGTTGCCGATTGCGGTGGGGGCGGAATTTGAAAGCAACTGTAGTCTCTTGTCAAGTTTTTATGCAAATCGTAACATATCATTCTACAGCTATTTTAACTATGTTGTTCACGGGTTCAGAACAAACAAGGCCACGATCTGATTTGTTTTTCGCACATGCGACATCGTATTCGGTTTAAAAAAAAAACTTTGTCCACTTTTTTCAGTGTCATGCGTTACTGCATTTGAGAATGACATTTTCACAATTGAATTTTTTTATTCCTTTTAGAATACATTGCTAACTGGAACAAGCACTGGACCTTTATATGTACATCATCGAAGTGGAAGTTCACACATCAAAAGACGCGACTTAATTGCTTCTATAACCTGCATGGCTTCTGAAAAGAAATACAGACGCCAGAGCCAACCATAAATGACACAATTGCCCGATTTTGTTGTTTTCTGCTTTGTTGTGATGTCTTGCAATAATTAGTTGTTTCATGAATTTCCATCAATGTTGTTGAATGCCACCAATCTTGATTGCTTAAAATTACCGAGATTGCTGGCAAAGGTGTGTGATAATAAAGCAATCTTGCCATGCTGTAATAAAGTGTGCATTTATTTTACTCTTGTTCCTTGACTATCTTAATTTAAAATTGTTTTCAAACGAAAGCAAACTTAACGTGTTATCAGCCAAACTGGCAAGCTTTACAGGTGAGATGCCGCATGTTCAATGTCACGAGCATTAGGTGTTATGCACCAAAATGCTTTCGAATCATTGTTGTCCTGAATTAGATTTTAGCTACTCCTTCATGAAATCCTTCTTTCCCACCAGTCCACATAATTATTAGCCTCAGCTTCCCCCCGCAGGTTCCCTCGTGGAAGGTTGACTCAGCCGATTGGGAACGGTACCGAACTCTTACTCACATGACGTGGGCTGAGATGTCCGGTCTAACTATAGATGATGCTGTTAAATATTTTACAGCTTTCATACTTGACGCTGCCTGTAATGTATTACTCAAGCAAGCGGCATGGGCTCCAAGCGGCGTGTTCCCTGGTGGAACGATGCATGTAGGCAAGCACGGAGGAACCAGAACAAAGCGTGGGCGCTGTTTCGCGATTCTCCAACAGCAGAAAACCTGGAAAACTTTAAGCTTGTCAAATCGCAGGCAAGGAGAACGCGCCGACAAGCAAGACGAGAGAGTTGGGCAAAGTTTATATCAAGCATCAACTCGTACACAGATGAAAGGAAGTATGGAATAGAGTGAAGAAAGTTAACGGGCAACAAACGTATTCCCTGCCTTTAGTAAACAGCCACGGAGAAAGCCTGGAAGATCAAGCAAACTTTCTTGGTGCTCATTTTGAACACATATCGAGCTCCTCACACTACTCCGAAACCTTCCGAAATTACAAAACGCGAATAGACACAAAAGCTAGAAAAAATGTACAGGAAGTGAGGCGTACAACAAACCATTCTGCATAGCAGAACTGCAGGCAGCACTGAACTGTTGTAATACATCCGCCCCAGGTTCAGACCGCATATTATATGATATGTTGAAACAACTACCCTCCGAAACACAAAAACCCTCCTTTCCCTTTACAACGTTATATGGTTTTCCGGCGAGATCCCCTCTGTTTGGAAGGAGGCTATCATAATTCCAATTCTGAAGCACGGAAAGGATCCTTCCTCTGTATCAGTTACAGACCTATAGCGTTAACAAGCTGCCTCTGCAAAGTATTTGAAAAAATGATTAACTGTCGCTTACTACACTTCCTCGAATCAAACAAATTGCTCGACCCATACCAGTGCGGATTTCGGGAGGGCCGATCCACCAGTGACCACCTCATACGTATCGAGGCACGTATCCGTGAAGCTTTTGTTCATAAGCAGTTTTTCTTATCTGTATTCCTTGATATGGAGAAAGCCTATGATACTACGTGGCGGTTTGGGATATTGAGAGACCACTCACATTTAGGCATACGCGGTAATATGTTCAATGTTATCGAAAGTTATCTGTCTAATCGCGCATTCCGTGTTCGAGTGGGCAACGTGTTGTCACGAAAATTTGTACAGGAAACTGGAGTGCCGCAGGTCGGGGTGCTCAGCTGCACGCTCTTATAGTAAAAATGAATTCTTTTCGCCTATACATACCACGTAACATCTTCTATTCAACATATGTTGACGATGTGCAGATCGGATTTCAATCATGTTCTCTCGCAATGTGTGAGCGACAGGTCCAGCTTGGTCTCAACAAGGTCTCCAAATGGGCTGATGAGAACGGGTTCAGACTGAACCCACAAAAAGCACCTGTGTAGTTTTCTCTAGAAAAAGAGGCCTGCACCCTGATCCTGAAATTGTGTTGCGTGGTGAGCGTCTGCCTGTGAACAGGGAACATAAATTTTTAGGCATAATTTTGGACGCAAAATTAACCTTTGTACAGAACATAAAGTATCTTAAAAACAAATGTATGAAAACAATGAATATCTTAAAGGTGCTGTCAAGCACAACCTGGGGTAGTGATCGAAAATGTCTTATAAACTTGTACAAAAGCCTCGTACGCACACGACTAGACTATGGAGCCATAGTTTACCAGTCGGCTACTCCAACTGCTCTGAAGATGCTGGACCCTGTCCACCACTTAGGCATTCGCCTCTCCACAGGCGCCTTTAGAACAAGCCCAGTGGAAAGCCTTTACGTTGAATTGGATGAGTGGTCACTTCATCTGCAGAGAACGTATTCGTCTTTCATGTATTTTCTGAGAGTGAACGCAAACTGTGAGCAGCCCGCGTATTCCACCATAAATGATTTGTCCAGTTCTCAACTATTCTGCAACCGGCCCAGAGTGGCACAGCCTTTCTCACTGCGTGTTAGAGACATAGCTGAAGAAACAAGGGTTCCACTGTTTGAATACCACCTTATGCCCCCCGCTATACGGCCCCCGCCGTGGCAGTGGCAACTTATACACTGTGACACATCTTTCGTAGCTATTACAAAGCGCGCACCTGTCGCGCATATCCGAATGTACTTCCCCGAACTGCAGCACAAATACTCTTCTCCTGAATTTTTACAGATGCATCGAAGTAATTCCGGCGTGTCTTATGCAGCGGTCGGTCCATCGATTTCGGATGCCGGTGTTCTGCACCCTAACACATGTATTTTCACAGCAGAGGCCCACGCGATATTGGCCGCCGTTAAACACATTAAAGAATTTAATATCCCAAGGGCAGTTATATACACAGACTCTTTGAGCGTCGTAAACGCTTTGAAAACTGTCAAAAATATAAAAATCCTGTAATTGCATCCCTTTACTCAGTACTATGCACCACGTATGCGTCCAAGCAACATATCGTGGTATGCTGGGTGCCGGGGCACCGAGAGATTGAAGGAAACGTATTGGCTGACCAGCTAGCCACATCCGTCCACGCGAACGTTGTCAACTCTTCCACGACTGTCCCTGTAATGGACCTCAAGCCCGCCCTAAAGAAAAGCTCAGGGCTTACTGGCAGCGGTTGTGGGATAGAGAAACAGAAAATAAACTACACGTTATGAAACCGTATCTTGGCAACTGGCCGGCGGTATCCAAGAACCGCCCGCACAGAAGTAACACTTTGCAGACTTAGGATAGGACACACATACAGTACACACGCTTACCTCTTGCCCGGTGGTGATCCACCCACGTGTGATGAATGTGGTGAGCCACTTACCGTGCTTCACGTCCTGCTGCAATGCACTGAATTAAACCCTAATAGGAAAAAGCACTTTCCATTACCACGACAGCAAATTCCACTTCACCCTCAAATGATCTTAGGTATAGAACCTCTCTTTAATTACCAATCCTTGTTCGAATTTTTAAAAGATGTACACGGGTTTCATGTTACAGCCCCAGGAAATCCGTAGCACGGCCTCCTAACAGAGGTTTCTGCTGCGGTAGCTGCATTAAAGAAAGCACCTGCCTCCCAGCCTTTGGGCTCAAAGGCCTTAAGGAGGCATACGTGCTATTTCCATATTCTTGCATTTTAGCCTCATGATCACTTGTCATTCGTACTGTACCCATAGACCACTCCACATATCACTGTCATAATTTTATACTATATATCATTTTACGCTTCTACGATAGCGATTGATTTTAGGCCACTTTACAGCCATGTTACATCCTATCATCGCAAGTAATCAATCAGCGCTTAACGCAGCATTATCAGCCATGGCGCTTTTTGGCCATACCTGGCCCTTGCGCCACAAAAAAACCACATATCATCATCATCAATTATTAGCCTTACTTTGCCGTGCCAGTCCTTAAAAGCCTATACATAGTTGTGCTATACATCTACTGCGTGTAATAAATTATCGAGCCCGAATGGCCCTTTAAGAGTCTCACCTTTTACCAGCTAATAACATAATAAATCTGCACAATTCAAAAGTACTGCCATCCAATATGATTTTTAAAGAATAGCACTACAATGATCAAAAGCGAAAGTAATGTAATTACCATATAACACAAGTAAAAACAAATGTACTATGATAAACAAAAGCACACTACCTGAGCAAGAAACTGTTTTAAGACTCTGTGGAAGAAATAAGCAGCTGTCTGCCACAGTTTCAATAAGGCATCACAATAGTCTGATCAAATACATTATGGTTCTTCCAAAGCAAGAAAAAAAAGTACACTTCTACAACATTGTATGCACAGCCAACTAGTAATATGTACAGTGGCACAGTTGATGTCTGCTAATCAATACGTAGTAATTCTTTATTGTAACTTGCCTTACAAATAAAATCGACCATGGTGTCCATTATCCATCTGTAACACTTGAAGATGCAGGCAATATGGCACATAAATAGAGAGCATGCGGCACCTAAAGGGGCCATGACAAACCACAGCCTTCAACAGCGCACTACATGCATTTCTATGCGTTCCACCTCGTCAACCCGGGTTCAATGTCACTAGCAGCCATAAGAAAAGCTCGGTTTTGGCATGTGTGCATCAGAAGTTATCTTGTTCAGAAGTTATCTGCATCAGAAGCACTGTTCAGAAGTTATCTCTTGACAAATAAGCAAAACAGAGGCGAAATAGCCATTTTTTCAATGTGCAGAAACGATGCGAAAGCCAGCCATTGAGCATACTGTAGGGAAGGTGCCTGTGACATATAAATGCCAACAGAAGTATATGCTGTTAGGGTCCGCTTTTAAGTGCCTTTTTGTGCCTACATGAAAGTGAACTTCGAAGAGTGCTGGTTTCTCAGTGGCTTTGGGATGCCTGTATGCCAAGTACACCATCCAATGAGGGTTGCCTTCAGGAATGTACTCTGCATATATTTGGGGAAGCAGCCGAAAGAGGTAATCATTTTTGGCTTGCTGATCCCCTCAGGCTGGCTTTGCCACTACGAAATGCATCCCTAATGGCAGGAGGTGTGGCCTTTTTGTCATGAAAGCCATACTTGAAGGACAATGTTTTTCCAAGGTCCTGCTTGCGGATCACTCCGTCAGCAACTAAACCTTCCAAAACATGGCGAAGAACACAGTCAATTTATCAAGTATGTCATGCATGGCATCAGGAGGTAATTGTTCAGTGACATCAAATTCTTCAAGGCCTTGCAATGGCAATACATTTGTAATGCCATACAAGGGCCCATTTATCTTCTTCTTCTTTTCTCGGGTTTTGCGTGCCAAAACCAGTTCTGATTATGAGGCACGCCGTAGTGGAGGGCTCCGGATTAATTTCGACCACCTGGGGTTCTTTAACGTGCACTAGAACGCAAGCACACGGGCGTCTTTGCATTTATAGCTGGGTCAAGTGTGAATGCTTTAAGGTGGCTCTTGTGTGCTACACTTGTCGTCTCGATACAGTCATCCAAATTATGCAGCATCTGCAGTTGTCTGTGCTGAGCTAAGCAGTAACGCCAGACTGTGCCGCTGCTAAAGCAGCACTGGAGACCTACCAAGCGGTGCATTGAGAGGGTATCTCCCGAGAATACCACAGTCACAACATTAAAGTGCAGACTGCCAGTGCCCCCTCCATTCTTTTGTATTAAATGTAGGTCCTGCACGAGAGGCAGTAGCACTTAGGCCAGGCCACGTCGTAGCATGACCAATGCAGAGGATGTAGATTCAAAATAGAAAAGTTAACTGGTAAAATTTTGTGCCGTCCAGCAGCACCACCAAGAGGGTTTACAAGCTCCAGCTCATCAGTGTACAAAAGCAGAAATATAGTGCCATGACTTGCATCCTGTGCAAGCTGACGGTACTGACTGAATGCATTGCCATCAGCAAAGTCATAGAGCACATCTTGCGATTTTGACACGGGCTGTGAAATGCATTCTCGCAAGTCCTCGCATTTCAGTAAATTTGTTAACAGTTTAGAGATAGAAATATAACATGCAAAGTCTTTGTAACTGCCGGTCTGCAGTGGCATCTGAGTAGCTTCGGTGTAAATAAAGTGCTCCGAAATGTATTTTTTTTCTCATGTGAGTACTTGTCAACTCGGAAAATATATTGACAACAATATCCGCAGCATTCAGTTGGCATGCCAGGTTTTCTATTGTGCATGGTGCTACTATTTTTCCTCTAGGAGCTTTGCAGTTTTTTTGAACATCCCTTCTATGATATCATAAATGAGGGCTTTCACAACGGTGAAAATTTCATCTGTGGTACTCAACGGTAGGTTCAACTTTTCCATGATTCTGACGTAGAACATCGCTATCTGCTTCCCTGATTGTCGCAATGAAGTCAAAGTTCGAAGCAGTGTCATCACTGTTTGTATCTGATAAAGTTGAGGCATCAGTAACCGATGCATTTTCTCCAGTTGCTTCACTAGAGCCGAAGTCAGGTGTACGCTCATCGGCGCTAATGCCAGCGGCCTTTGTGTGAAAGCGATACACGTGCTTCTTGTAGGCGAAGTAACGGCGAAATGATGCCGGGCAATTCTCTATTCCACATAATACGCAGAAATACGGCTAAAAACTGGGGACGTCTTCTGAAACGTTCCACTTCAGTGATATTTCGCTTCTCGCCTTCAGGCACTGAGGACGTGACGGCCGCATTTAGGCGGAAAGTAAAAACGCTCGTATAGTGCATTGGATGCACGTTTAAGAACCTCGAAAATACATTATAGAATTTCTTTCTATGCTAAACTATAATGTACCATATAGATTGTTCAATGGTTCTTTTTGTCTCACAACATCTATATGCATGTATGCTGGGACAGTGCCTCCTTTATTTTTAGAAAATTAGAGGAGGCGCTGGCTGGGAGTGACATCGTCGACGCAGCACCGGCAACTAGGAGATCACTTTTCAACCGGGTCGTACCATTCGCAAGGTAAGTAATCGTGCTTGCTAACTACACTCGCATTGTGCGTGCTCCTCGTGTGTGCACAGAGTGCGTGAACGTAGGAAATGGTACTCCCACGACAACAGTAATACCTGTGCTGATGCTTGCCGAGTGCCGGTTGGCAGAATTTAGTTATGCAAGTTTGTTGCCTCAATGCAAAATTGAAAATCTTGATAATAAGCGTCTTCTTCCGATGACAAATATTACGTTCGGAAATAATCATGATCATGTGCGCCTGTGCGTGAGCTCCCCCTTTTCTGCTGCAGTTGCATAATAGCGACACATGTGCTTCTTCGCCGATTCTTACTGCAATCCCGTTTCCTCGCTTATAAATGCTTCGACGTCGTAAATAATCTCTGCTTATGAGGTTTTCGGTTTACGAGCAGTTTATGAGAAAGAAATCGCAGCTTGCTACTAGTACAGCTTACTTTTTAAGACAAGGTGTGTTGACATAACTTATACGCAACTAAACATGACGGGAAAGTTGCTTATGAAAGAAAAAAGAAATGAATGGTTATGTAAAGAAACATTTGTTTGTGATGTGCTGCTCCTGCATGTGTTGAAAATTTTACTGAGATGAAGGGGCCCTATTATCATGTGCACTGTTGCCACCCTGCACTAGTGCAAACATTGTTTTCGTGACTGTTTTTAGGTGCTCCTTCGCATGTGTTCACCATGTGACAGCTTTAATGGGCTACTGCTATAAGTTACCACATAATTTATTTTGTAGTGGCGAGGCTGTGACCACATAACGGAGGGCACTCCTTGGCTATGGCCGCCGTGGTGCAACGTGTAATCTGGATGGTCGAGTCAGGTATGTATGAAATGTACGTGTTCCAAATAGTAGGATCTCGGTATCATTCGTCGATAAGTTAGTCGACGTATTACTGAACACAGCTTACTAAATTGACAAAATATTTATGCAACTTGCTGCTTATTTGTGTTCATAGCTGTTTTGCACATATTGTCACGTTCTATAAGAAAACTGGACCCAACATGTTGTGATGAGTATTTTTTATTTCAACAATCGCTTGGCTGCGATTAACATTTCATTTTTGCTAAGTACACAGTGTGTTCATTAGTTTTTATTTTGGCTTTATTGTTTTGAAACTGTTTTTCATGCTGTAGCTTTAATTTCCGATTTTCATCTGTTTATGCTACACGCTCGTGCAGTATCTGCGTATGTAAGAATTCAAAGTGTAGTGGGCCAAATTTGTCACAGGTCTAAGCGCACGGCGTGCTTAGCATTGTTTAACATATTTAAAATTATTTGTCTTGTTCCCAGAATAAATACCACTGGCAAATGCACATTTTACGAGCTTAGAACTTCTTGAAATGATACATGAAGGCCAGTATTCACTGTGCTGCAGCTACTACACCAGTGAGGTGTTTTCTAGTCAGCTTGCTATTTTATTTTCATGGCAAGCTATTCCGATGCATGCAAGTAGGCATTGTAGCAGTTGCGAGTCTGTCCAGTTACATTGTTTTTCAATTTACGTCAATACAGCATAGACCACAGAGTTAGCTGGTAGATAGTTCAGTGTATTGATACTGTCTCATTAAAGAAGCACACTACTTCGCACATAGTGCTTAAATGTCAGCTTGCTCTTATGGCATTTGCTGGTTATTGCAATGTTGCTCATCAAATGCATTTGATTTCAACATGACCACACAGAACATTCTGATTGACACTAGTGTAATTTTAATAGTGATAATCAACCAACAAGGGCTTAATTCTACAGCTCTCAAGAATTATTTCTAATATTTTGGGTTACTTTCCATGTGTTCTGTTTCATCCTGTATTTCATCAGCACAGTGGGCAGTCCTTTAAAATTATTCATTCTACTTGGCGCTGTTGAGGTAGAAAATGTCAACCAGCAAGTCCAAATTATAATCCTATCGGTAAGACTTCTATTACTGGGTGGATGAATATAAAGTGCTATATCTAGTTGTAAAAGTATTTTTTGACAAAATACCGGTGTCTAGAACAAGCACCATATGCACTGCAACTCTTATAGTGTTAAGTTGGGTAGGCAAGTATCTATGCTAACTAAGTATACTTGTGCATATACTTTCTACATATTAGCTAGTATTTTAGCTACATGAAACAGCGTATGTTATGACTGCTGAAGTCAAATTTATGATTGATGTGCCTGCCTGTTTTTGTTGTGCACTTACACTTACTGCTGTAGTGTCTTAAGCATTGTAGCCGTGTGACAACTGAAGTATTGCAACAATGTGTAAGCTAGCTTGCACCTACTATTGCTACAGTATGCCAACAGATACCTATCACCATATTTGTGCATTTTGCGAGAACCAACTGTGTTGGCTAGGTTCAATTTGTAGTATCCTTATGAGTTTGCCGGTCAGTTCATGTAACTTTTGATGACATAATTTACAGAGAGGGAAGGGAAACCGTACAACATGAATGCTGTTAAAACGGGACTTTTTATTTTGATGGAAGAATTCAAAATAACAATAAAACTGGATGTGTGCATATATCTTGCGCAAGTCCTATCAGAGGGAATGCAGAAGTTGTAATACAAAGGCATAAAATCAGGATAAACAGTATTTGCATTAAAAAAGGTGGATAAGCACAGACTAATTTCGTTCCCCTGTCATCAAGAAAGGGTGCTTTTCATGTATTGATAATGGGGCTGGCTCACACGTCTTGTTTATGTGTTATGCCTCACTGATTTCTCTTGGCACTCTTTCCCCGTTGGTGAAAACAGATGAACAATCTTAATCCGGCCTGCAGCCCTATCATGATAATGCACGGCCATGTCGAGCGAGCATACTGGCCTTACGAGTGAAATGTGATGATTTATTTGGCACGTATTGAGATAACAGCCAGTCTGTCCTGTATACATTTGACCACCTGTGAAAGGAATACAGCACACTGCCACGCACACTAGACAAATTTGGTGGTATCCTTAACCAAGCAAACCTCGCTTGCCTGCTCCCCTTTCACAATTCACTTGTGGACTGTTGTGCATAGCAGCCCACAGGTGAAGTGAGAAAGGCACCCAGGCAAGGGAGGCTTGCTTAGTTAGAGATACCACCAAATTTGTCTTGTGTCCGTCAGGGCTAGTGTGGTCTATTCCTTTGATCATCCGTATATTTGGTCAAATTTACATGGGGCAGACTGGCCTGCTGGTGCCTCAACATGCATCCAGGAGAACACGTTAATCCTCACATCTCACTCGAAAGGCCAGTATGCGCGCTCGACATGGCCGTGCATTGTCATGATAGGGCTTCAGGCCGGATTAAGATTGTTCATCTGTTTTCACAAACGGGGGAAAGAGTGCCAAGAGAAATCAGTGAGGCATAACACATAAACGAGACGTGTGAGCCAGTCCCGTTATCAATACATGAAAAAGCACCCTTTCTTGATGACAAGGGAACGAAATTAGTCTGTGATTATCCACCTTTTTTAATGCAAATACTGTTTATCGTAATTTTCTGGCTTTGTATTACAACTTCTGCATTCCCTCTGATAGGACTTGCGCAAGATATATGCACACATCCAGTTTTATTTTTATTTTGAATCCTTCCATCATAATAAAAGTCCCTTTTTAACAGCATTCATGTTGTACGGTTTTCCTTCCCTCTCTGTAAATTATGTCATCAAAAGTTACGTGAACTGACCGGCAAACTCATAAGGATACTACAAATTGCACCTGGCCAACACAGCTGGTTCTCAGAAAAAGCACAAATATGGTGATAGGTATCTGTTGGCATACTGTAGCAATAGTAGGTGCAAGCTAGCTTACACATTGTTGCAATACTTCAGTTGTCACACGGCTACAATGCTTAAGACACTACAGCAGTAAGTGTAAGTGCACAACAAAAACAGGCAGGCACATCAATCATAAATTTGACTTCAGCAGTCATAACATACGCTGTTTCATGTAGCTAAAATACTAGCTAATATGTAGAAAGTATATGCACAAGTATACTTAGTTAGCATAGATACTTGCCTACCCAACTTAACACTATAAGAGTTGCAGTGCATATGGTGCTTGTTCTAGACACCGGTATTTTTGTCAAAAAATACTTTTACAACTAGATATAGCACTTTATATTCATCCACCCAGTAATAGAAGTCTTACCGATAGGATTATAATTTGGACTTGCTGGTTGACATTTTCTACCTCAACAGCGCCAAGTAGAATGAATAATTTTAAAGGACTGCCCACTGTGCTGATGAAATACAGGATGAAACAGAACACATGGAAAGTAACCCAAAATATTAGAAATAATTCTTGAGAGCTGTAGAATTAAGCCCTTGTTGGTTGATTATCACTATTAAAATTACACTAGTGTCAATCAGAATGTTCTGTGTGGTCATGTTGAAATCAAATGCATTTGATGAGCAACATTGCAATAACCAGCAAATGCCATAAGAGCAAGCTGACATTTAAGCACTATGTGCGAAGTAGTGTGCTTCTTTAATGAGACAGTATCAATACACTGAACTATCTACCAGCTAACTCTGTGGTCTATGCTGTATTGACGTAAATTGAAAAACAATGTAACTGGACAGACTCGCAACTGCTACAATGCCTACTTGCATGCATCGGAATAGCTTGCCATGAAAATAAAATAGCAAGCTGACTAGAAAACACCTCACTGGTGTAGTAGCTGCAGCACAGTGAATACTGGCCTTCATGTATCATTTCAAGAAGTTCTAAGCTCGTAAAATGTGCATTTGCCAGTGGTATTTATTCTGGGAACAAGACAAATAATTTTAAATATGTTAAACAATGCTAAGCACGCCGTGCGCTTAGACCTGTGACAAATTTGGCCCACTACACTTTGAATTCTTACATACGCAGATACTGCACGAGCGTGTAGCATAAACAGATGAAAATCGGAAATTAAAGCTACAGCATGAAAAACAGTTTCAAAACAATAAAACCAAAATAAAAACTAATGAACACACTGTGTACTTAGCAAAAATGAAATGTTAATCGCAGCCAAGCGATTGTTGAAAGAAAAAATACTCATCACAACATGTTGGGTCTAGTTTTCTTATAGAACGTGATAATGTGTGCAAAACAGCTATGAACACAAATAAGCAGCAAGTTGCATAAATATTTAGTCAATTTAGTAAGCTGTGTTGAGTAATAGGTCGACTAACTTATCGACGAATGATACCGAGATCCTACTATTTGGAACACGTACATTTCATACATACCTGACTCGACCATCCAGATTACAAGTTGCACCACGGCGGCCATAGCCAAGGAGTGCCCTCCGTTATGTGGTCCCAGCCTTGCCACTACAAAATAAATTATGTGTTAACTTATAGCAGTAGCCCATTAAAGCTGTCACATGGTGAACACATGCGAGGAGCACCTAACAATAGTCACGAAAACAATGTTTGCACTAGTGCAGGGTGGCAACAGTGCACATGATAATAGGTCCCCTTCATCTGAGTAAAATTTTCAACACACGCAGGAGCAGCACAACACAAACGTTTCTATACATAACAATTCATTTCCTTTTTCTTTCATAAGCAACTTTCCCGTCATGTTTAGTTGCGTATAAGTTATGTCAACACGCCTTGTCTTAAAAAGTAAGCTGTACTAGTCAGTGGCGTAGCCAGAAATTTTGTTCGGGGGGGGCTCAGGTTGCAGCGCGGTCTCCTCCTTATAGAATTTGTCGAGGGATCAAATGCATGAATAATAACTGAATTGCCAATTGCTGCAAGATGCTGCAAACGAATTATTGAACGCGATGCACTGCCCGTTAAAATATGTATGTTTTCATAAAAGAATATATTCGTATGCCCCAAAAATTGTGGCAGAAATAACTGATATCAATGCTTCCGCATTTTTTTTGTCTGATTAATAAGTAAAGAAAACATCACATGAATTTTAGAACTATTAACCCTTTTCGCGGAGCACTTTGTTTTAGAGAAACGAGATGGCGCTCACGGCGGCGCGCCATACCTCTCCTCAGCGACCGCTCACGAATACGAAACCATTACCGCTTCTACCTTGCTTCTGAGTCGCTGGAAACAAAGTTCACTGCTTGTATACACAAAACCTCGCAATAAGATATTTAAAAATATGTATGAGTCTCTAATAAATCTACGTATTTAAGCAAACGTCAGTGTATATAATGCGTGAAATAAGACAAACAAACATGTTGCTCAGTCACAGATATTTGCGCACATAAATACAGATGATCTAGGCAAGAACGTAACTATGATCCCAGAAATCGTGTTATGTACTTGGGCCATGCAGCGGTCGCGACATCGCCATGTGGGTAGAATAATAGAGGAATAATGCATAAATCAGTACAAGAATGTACAATTAAACTGCCTGCACAACGCCAACAATTATTCTGCACCCAAAATTAAAGGAGGGTGTTCCTTCGTTTCAAAAAAGAAATAAAAGCAGGTAGCTGAAAATGAAAGAAAAGGACAAACGAAGGCCACAGATGATGCGGTAAGTTGAACTACCCAATATCCGAGTGTGTTTTTGGCGAACGCCGCGAGGGCCGGGCTTTCAATGAGCAAGGTCGGTCAAAATTGGTTATTGGTATTCTCGTAATTTTTGTATTCGCGTGATAATTGTGATCATGATGCCAACTGCTGGAATAAACAGCGAAAATTTCTGCGGTTTTAAAAGCTAATGAACGGTCATACGTTTTCATAATTAAGAACTTATGAACCTGAAATAACAGTGCTTTTTGCTTGCATAGTTTTTTGCTGCTTCGCTATCTAAAGGGCAAACTTCTCTCTGCGCGAAAGTTGAGCGAAGCGGTCAATGACTTCGGAGACGTTGATGCCGACGTCTCTGTGGGTGTATAGAAGCGCCAGCCTAACCATGCGTTCCACAGACATTGTAGAGCGCAAGTAGTTTTAGTAAACTCTTGCTAAAAAATATTCTCTCTGCGCTGGCTGTGGTCACTGGAAGGGTGACTAGAAGCTGCAGCAGTAGTTACACATTTACATAGAACCTGCTGTCGCAATGAGAGATGGGCATCTATTCCGGTGCTAAAACCTAAAACACTCCTTGATGTCGTTGGCATACTTGTTTAGGTACCTTGCAGAAACAGTAGGCTGTTCGATTCCAGCGATGTCCGTCGTTTCGTCAGGATGTATGGAGAAGCAGCCTGCTTTTGAATCTAGGCTTTCTATGATAATGTCACCACAAATTTCTATTATTTGGTTTTGTGCGTCTGGGCTTAAATACGAGGCATTACTGGGGCAACTTTCCAAATGGTTGGTCAGATATGTATCTCCACAATCAGCTCGCATGCAAAGAAGCACTCGGAAAATGCCTGTATTTGCAGCAGGGGCATTGATTAAATACATAGCGGCCCTGTCCCTGTGGCCACGGAAAGCCAGACCTTGTCGCCCGCAAAAAAAAGGAAATCCGCAATAATAGGCCGTTCACTTTCTTTTGTTTTCTCATATTTTACTTTGCCTGCCTGGTCCAGCTGATCAATCACATTGGGCACGCTTCCTGAAAATGTTTGGAGAAAAGTATCAGCTGCTAGCTGATAGTCCCGGTGATATTTAGTATTTTCGAGTGCGTGGAAGATTGCGAGCACGTGCTTCCATTTCTGGAACGGCTTGGACAGGAGGGCTTCAGTGCGCGCATTTTGGCCCAAGTTTATAAGAACATTAATCCCATAAAGTTCTAGAATTGAAAATCTTTTAAAGCATGCCTTTGGAAATGTC
Organism: Dermacentor silvarum; assembly: GCF_013339745.2. NCBI lineage: Eukaryota > Metazoa > Arthropoda > Arachnida > Ixodida > Ixodidae > Dermacentor > Dermacentor silvarum. The sequence goes on along the minus strand of NC_051161.1, from coordinate 181,309,542 downwards.
AGCGCACCTTTCGCGTCAAAAGTTTATGAGAACTTTACACCCATAAAGCTTCGTAATTGTAATCCATGCGCTCCGTATATTCCACGGCCGCTGCGAGATGCCGCAACGCGCCCGCTCGCTATCGAAAAGCCGCTGAAAGTTTGTGCTTGGATGGAGCTCCTTGCGTTACGTGACTCCAGGTGCAAGGGCGTTGCCACAAAATCCAGCCCGAGTTCGCAATGTTCATGCCGAAATGTGTTTTCGAGCGTGAAAAAGACTTTGTAGACAAAATCCAGAATGATTGCCGGCGTCGGTTGGTAGTTTTGGTCGGCGGTGCATGCCAGCACGAAAAAATTTCGGGGGGGCTGAAGCCCCATCAGCCCCCCCCTGGCTACGCGCCTGGTACTAGTAGCAAGCTGTGATTTTTTTCTCATAAACTGCTCGTAAACCGAAAACCTCATAAGCAGAGATTATTTACGACGTCGAAGCATTTATAAGCGAGGAAACGGGATTGCAGTAAGAATCGGTGAAGAAGCACATGTGTCGCTATTATGCAACTTCAGCAGAAAAGGGGTAGCTCACGCACAGGCGCACATGATCACGATTATTTCCGAACATAACATTTCTCATCGGAAGAAGACGCTTATTATCAAGATTTTCAAATTTGCATTGAGGCAACAAATTTGCATAACTAAATTCTGCCAACCGGCACTCAGCAAGCATCAGCACAGGTATTACTGTTGTCATGGGGGTACCATTTCCTACGTTCACGCACTCTGTGCACACATGAGGAGCACGCACAATACGCGTGTAGTTAGCAAGCACGATTACTTACCTTTCTAACGCTACGACGCGGTCGAAAAGCGTTCTCCACGTTCTCCAAGTTGCCGGTGCTGCATCGACGATGTTACTCCCAGCCAGCTCCACCTGTATTTTTCTAAAAATAAAGCAGGCGCTGTCGCAGCATCATGCCGCTGCGTAGTGGACGAGCTCAGGCACGCTAATAATTCGCATGCTTTCTTTGCGACGTGCAACTAACTTTCCACAACCAGACACAAAGGCAACGCACAACCTGGCACGAAAATCGTTGGTCCACATTTGCCTGGCGCGCCACGCATAAGGCGAGTTTGCAGCAAAACACAAGCTCTCTCCTCGCATTATTATTCAAGCTAACTACGTCACATTTCATTACCGCAAACACAAAAACACACGATCAAATGTATCGTAGGAGCTAACTGCGTCACATTTCATTACCGTAAACACAAAAACACACAATCAAATGCATCGTAGCAGCTAACTACGTCACATTTCATTACCGCAAACACAAAAACACACGATCAAATGCATCGTAGCAGCACACTACGTCACATTTCATTACCTCAAACACAAAAACACACGATCAAATGCATCGTAGCAGCTAACTACGTCACATTTCATTACCGCAAACACAAAAACACACGATCAAATGCATCGTAGCAGCTAACTACGTCACATTTCATTACCAAAAACACAAAAACACATGATCAAATGCATCGTAGCAGCACCGAAGCAGCTCGCACATCCAACAAGCACGTTGTAGACGGAGGAATGACAACGGCGCCACCTGCACACTTGTGAGACTGTGGTGGCCTCCGTGATACATGTGAGGGGGCGGCGAAGGCCGGCTGCTGGCCGAAACGTAATTAAGGCTCGAGAACCATTAATAACTAACTTCATTACAAGGCTTGGCACCTCCAAAACGCGACGAAAGCCAACACGCGCACCGCACTCTCGTGCACACTTCTCAAGCCTAGGCTTGGCCGGCTTGGCTTCAGGGCTGGCTGTGTGCTGAGGCTGGTAGGTGGCGCTACTAGTCAGACTGCTTACATCCGGCCCCTCTTTTGTTTAACCAAGTCCCTTTTGTCTAGCAAAGGGCACTGCTCGATGTCTTTACTGTGAGAATAGTCCAAGCACTCGGGTGGACGGTCCTGGGAGTGGCGATCGTTGTAGGTCTGCTGAGCTGTGGTGGCTGCTGAAAGCAGTTTTCACTTGGTCTTCTTCACGCACGCGAATTTGCCAGTAAGCAAACTTTAGGTCCAGACAGGCAAAGTACTGTGAACCAGCAATATCATCCATGATGTCATCTGCATGCGGAAGTGGCTGCACAACACTCACAGTCATCTTATTTAGGGGCACATAGTTGACACAAAGGCGCTTCTTACTGCCTCTGCTAACAACTACTGCGTGGAATGCCTAAGGTCCTCAGTGGCTATGGTGTTGGGCTGCTGAGCACGAGGTCGCGGGATCGAATCCCGGCCACGGCGGCCGCATTTCGATGGGGGCGAAATGCGAAAAACGCCCGTGTACTTAGATTTAGGTGCACGTTAAAGAACCCCAGGTGGTCCAAATTTCCGGAGTCCCCCACTACGGCGTGCCTCATAATCAGATCGTGGTTTTGGCACGTAAAAAACCCCATAATTTCAATTTCAATGCCTAAGGTCCTAAGGCTGGAAAAATGATGCCTTGGGGAAGGAGTATGCTTGTCTGGGCCTCAAGAAAACGACGGTCTGCAGCTGACTACAAGTAGGGAGATCGACTGTATGACACGGCGTCAGGAAGGTCAGTTGCATGTTCGACACCTTCCTCTCCATGAGCGACACCTTCCTCTCCATGAGTCATCCGCTCCATGAGCGAATACTTCAGCGTGCTTTGACAAAATGCTCGTAAGTTCCTGTTGAGGCACTGGCAAGTGGCTACCTAGCTGCACAGCAGGCAGGGATGGGTCAATCTGAACCTCAATTGTAGAGGAAGCAGCTCGGTTGGACGCAGAAGAGAGGTTGTAGGTGTTTGAAACATCATTGTGGCAAGACAGTGCCAACCACGGGGGCTCGTCTGGTCCTGGCAGTGGCGACCGCTGTAGGCTTGCTGAGCTGTGGGGTCCAGGCACACAGTGACTGAAAGATGACCCTTGGATCATAACAGCGTTCGACATCCGTGGCAGCAGTCGTTCATGGCATGGCACACTTGTGGCTTTTGGAGAATGACGAATTTCAGTTGGCAGGGGTGGCTGAAACACCAACTGTGCTTGGCTTGAGGAAAACCACTCTTCACCCAATATAAGTGGCACAGCATTATTATCGAGGGCGGCTGCTTCGACTAAACCGGTGGTAGGTCCAACAGAAATCTTCAAACAGATAGCTAGCACCAGCTGGGGTTACTAATGTTGCTCCAACCACGACTAGAGGAGGTCTAGTCCAGGGCAGGAGGGGGAAAGAGCTGACCAGGCGACGTGAAACAAGTGTCACTGTAGATCCACTGCCTGGAAATGCATCCACTTGGCGAATCCCAGCAATTGTGGCGTCGTCAAGGGCACATTGAACCAGTGATCCATCAAGGGTCTCGGAACGGCTGCTGTGGAGAGCTGGCGAAAGATGTGTCGTAGACGTTGGAGCAGATCTAGACGGGCACTTGGATGCGAGATGTCCCTTTTGACGGCACTGAAAACACACAGCTTCGGCTAAGTTCTGGCCAGGACGGTAGGCAGGGGCACCATGCTTAGCCGAGATAGGTATCGAGCCTCACGTTGGTCTGGTGGTAGGGCTGAAATGCGCTGTGGCCGGCCAGTTTTGTCTGACACAGAATGGGGGTTCGTGTACTCTGTGCTACGTGGAGGTGCCTGTGGGCTTGGCGTTGGTAATTTGGCGCTTGAATACCCTGTGCGTGGGGCTCGAAGGGATGAATGGCTTCATGTTTGGTCAAGTTGAGTTACAATGTCCATATACACTGCGACTGTCTCTGGGCACTGCGCTGCAAAAGTAGTGGCCAGGTTCACGTCGGCGATGCCCTGAAGGGCGTACTCTATGCGCTGGTGATCGGTGAGGGTAAGTGGGCATCCAGAGATTCGCTTAAACTTCGCCAGAGAGTAGCTGACAAGGTTTTCTCCGTGCGACTGCACGCGACCAGTGACTGCTTGTTGCCACTGTAGCAAGGTTTGCTTGCCGTTGAATTGATCTAGGAATGCTTGTCTGAAGGTTTCCCACATTGGGCATTGACGACCGATGATGGCTTTCCAATCAGCGGCTGCTCCACGAAGTTTTCCCAGGGCGACGGCGAGTAGGGTTGAAGGCTCCCACGAAGCCAAGTTTCGAGTTAGTTCCAACTCTTCAACCCAGTGGGATGCTGAAATGCTGCCGGCTCCACTGTATGTAGGAAGTGATGCGGTGAGGTCTGGAAGGGTAGTGACTTGAACTGGGGCTGCAGCGCGTTGCGACACGTGAAGGAGCTGCTGAAGTAAACCAGTCAGCAACTCGGTAGTTTGGGCTGCATCGAGGCTTGGCGGGAGCGGCGTAGCGTTACAACGAAGCGGCGGAGTCTGGGGAAGGCAAAGGAGGCTTTGTTGGGCGGTTTTGGGCAGTTTTGGGCGATGTCGGCGATATGGCGACTTATTATTTCTTCCTTCGACCCGGTAGCGTCGAGGATTCGGCGAGCCACCTCTTCACGGAGGTAATCCGCTGTAAAGCCTGCGAGAGTTGCATGGCGGTCGGCGAAACACAAAGGGCGAAGGCGCTAAACGGCTAGGACGAAGCGGGCGAGCGGCTGCGTCGGGCGGAAGGAGCCGCACAAAGGAAGGAGCGTTGGCTGGCGAGTCACTTCACGAGGCGGGCGAGAGGCGATGTTTCAGGCATGGTTCGGGGTCGGCTGCGCCAGTTGTTAGGGGCGGCGAGGGCCGGCTGCTGGCCGAAACGTAATTAAGGCTCGAGAACCATTAATAACGACTTTATTACAAGGCATGGCGCCTCCAAGAACGCGACTAGACGCGACGAAAGCCAACACGCGCACCGCACTCTCGCGCACACTTCTCACGCGTAGGCTTAGCGGCGGGGCTGGCTGTGCGCTGAGGCTGGTAGGTGACGCTACTAGTCAGACTGTTTACACATGAAATATTAACTAGCCGTGTTGCGCCCAACTATGTTGCGAGACAAAAAGGTTTAGCGTAGAAATAAATTATTTAATGTATTTTTGAGGTTCTTAAACTTGCATCCAATGCACTATACGAGCGTGTTTACTTTTTGCCTAAAAGCGGCCGTCACGTCATCGAGCTCAGCTTCGCAAAGCCGTAGCCACGGGACTGCGTTAAAACACTGTAATTAAACCGTTCAAAATTACGCATCTGTATATTAAAAGGTCTGTGTGCATTGCCAGTACCTGTCATGCCATCTAATATGTTTAGGTTTGTCATTACCAGCAAATATTTAATTTGGCAGAAAACTGATTTGCACTTCGGCACCATTGAGGGCCGCATTTCGTGCCTATATAAGATCTTACGCAAGTTCACACAGTATGCAAAAAAAAAGAAAGCCGAGCAGTGTCGGTATATGCGAACGTGTGCGTGTTGATTCTGTCAGTGCTCTATGAATTGTTCTATGCAATGAATCTTTTCTTGATTACGTCTGTGTGAAAAATGTCTATGTATGCTTGTGTATTCACCATGTGTATCACACTGATTATGCGCGTGTGTTGTTGATTTTCCCAAGTGCTCTATGAATTGAATGCGTATATGTGTACAGTTGAATTCTGCTTTGAGTTTATGTGTCCATTATGTGAGCTCAATTATAGTGTTATATTATAATCTGTAAAATTAATAGAATGGTTATTTAAATGTGTGTTATAATATAATAATTATACGTTCACAGATGTTTCGCGTGTGGGAAAAATCTTTTTGTACATACAATTTTTTAAAATATTTTATTGCCTGTAGCCTCCGAGACCATTGCTCAGTGCGTGCGAATCTCGAAGCCTTGTATTGGCGCCCCTAGTAGCTTCAATCCTAGTTGTTAAGCCTATAGTCGTGTTGCTGGCTTCACTTGCCTGGAGTCGGCCATGTTGGTTTTGGAAAGGGAGTAACAGTTGCTCCCAGCCATGAGGGAGGAAAGTTCCTCCATTTAAAGACGAACATAGGGGACATCGCCGTTTCTCCTTTAAAGGAGGAAGGGTCACTCCTTTTTTTTAGAGTGTGGGCAGACCCGAAAGTCAAAAGTGCCTTTTTAGACCTGGGAGCATATTATTATATGCACTCTATATGCACTGATAACTGCACTCGCATGCCTATCTTTAACTTTGGATTGGCAAAGCAAATTCTCCCGCCTTGCCAACGTTGATTGTCTCGCCGACCATCAAGTGGCAGCTTTATCAGCCGATGGTTCTTCCGAACATGGCGGGCCCCTCGCGCCAGCCTCGAGCGCCGATCCCAACATAAAGAAAATGGTTGCGGCAGACCTGTCCTCTACGCAGGCTGAAGACCTTTGCCAAGTGTTATCGTCGTACAGAGATATTTTCGACTTTGACGATCGCCCTTTAGGCCAGACACTTGCGGTCAAGCATCGGATTCCTACTGGCGATGCTACGCGATTCACCGACGACCGTATCGAGTTTCTGCGTCGGAACGCCGAGTAATTCAAAATGAAGTAAACAAAATGCTAGACAAAGACATCATTGAGCCTTCTTCGAGTCCCTGGGCGTCACCTGTGGTGTTGGTTAAGAAGAAGGATGGCACGTGGCGCTTCTGTGTAGACTACCGTCATTTGAACAAAATTACTAAGAAGGACGTCTACCCGCTCCCACGTATCGACGATGCCCTTGACTGCCTTCATGGTTCCAGCTATTTCTCTTCTATTGACCTTCGCTCTGGATACTGGCAGATTGCTGTTGACGATATGGACAGAGAAAAAACCGCGTTCGTTGACGATACGGACAGAGAAAAAACACCTGATGGCCTATACCAATTTAAAGTAATGCCGTTTGGATTATGCAATGCCCCTGCCACATTTGAGCGTATGATGGACTCCTTGCTCCAGGGTTTTAAATGGTCCACGTATCTTTGTTACCTCGACGACGTCATCGTCTTCTCGCCAACGTTCGACACTGACCTTGAGCGTCTAACAACTATACTTGATGTATTTCGAAAGGCGAAGCTGCAACTGAACTCGTCCAAATGTCGTTTTGGCCGCCGCCAAATTACGGTTCTGGGCCATCTCGTCGACGCTTCCGGAGTACAGCCTGATCCCGACAAAACTCGTTCTGTCCGAGACTTCCCGGTTCCGAAGACAGCCGCAGACGTTCGCAGTTTTGTTGGGCTATGCTCGTACTTTCGTCGTTTTGTTCAAGATTTTGCGGCAATCGCTAGACCCTTCACTAATCTGTTGAAGAAAGGCGTACAATTTTCGTGGGGTACTTCAGAAGCCACCGCATTCTCTCGTCTCGTCACTCTTCTCACCTCACCACCCATTCTCGCCCACTTCGACCCTGATGCACCTACAGAATTGCGTACAGATGCCAGCGGTCATGGCGTAGGTGCCGTCTTAGCCCAGCGTCAGCGTGGCCAGGATCGCGTTATTGCTTATGCAAGCCGCCTCCTATCACCATCGGAGCGCAACTATTCCATTACGGAAAGGGAATGCCTTGCTTTAGTATGGGCAGTTGCGAAGTTCCGGCCTTACATTTACGGTCGTCCTTTCTGCGTAGACACTGACCATCATGCCCTCTGCTTGCTCTCATCGCTAAAAGATCCTACAGGCCGGCTTGGTCGATGGGCTTTGAGGCTACAAGAGTTCTCATATTCCATGGTGTACAAGTCTGGCCGCCTGCACCAAGACGCTGACAGCTTGTCGCGTTACCCTGTTGACGACTCTGACTGCTCTAATATTGACAGTGCTGCTGCTTGCGTTTTCTCAGTATCCAAGCTCCTTAATTTCGCCGACGAGCAACGTCGTGATGCCTATATCAGAGCACTCATCGACCGTTTTGAACACGCTCCGGCCGATGCTACTCTACGCCTCTTCGTCCTCCGCGACGGTACTCTATACCGTCGTAACCTTCATCCGGACGGCTCTGAGTTACTACTTGTAGTACCGAAACACCTCCGCTCAACCGTTCTAGAAGAGCTTCACGACGCTCCAATGGCAGGACACCTTGGCGTATCTCGAACCTATGACCGAGTACGTCGCCGTTTTTTCTGGCCGGGCCTTGCACGTTCCGTACGGCGTTACGTCGCCGCTTGTGAGCTTTGCCAACGACGCAAGAAGCCTTCCCAGCTCCCCGCTGGTTACCTGCAGCCGCTCGACATCCCTGCCGAACCCTTCCATCGTGTCGGCTTAGACCTTCTCGGCCCATTTCCGGAATCTACATCAGGAAACAAATGGGTTGCCGTCGCTTCGGACTACGCGACCCGCTACGCCATAACACACGCTCTTCCGACCAGTCGCGCTACTGATGTTGCGGACTTCCTCCTACACGATATCATTTTGATGCATGGTGCTCCGCGTCAAATGCTCACCGACCGTGGCCGTACGTTTTTGTCCAAAGTCATTGACGACATCATGCGTGCCTGCTCAATACAGCACAAAATTACCACCTCCTACCACCCACAAACGAACGGCCTCACTGAACGTTTGAACCGCACCCTTACAGACATGCTATCCAAATACGTTTCAGCCGACCACCGTGACTGGGACCTGACTCTACCTTACGTTACCTTTGCGTACAACTCTTCCCGTCTTGAAACTGCTGGATTTTTCCCGTTTTATCTCTTGTATGGGCGAGAACCGACGCTACCACTAGACACTGTGCTTCCGTCCACCACGGCTTCAACTAGCGATTACGCCCGTGATGCAATCGCCCGTGCTGACCATGCTCGTCAACTTGCGCGTGCTCGTCTGGAAGTGTCCCAAGACAAACAGAAGCAACGCTACGACCTCCGTCACCGTGATGTGCATTTTGCGCCCGGCACCCTCGTGTTGCTTTGGTCACCATCGCGTAAAGTGGGCCTTTGTGAAAAACTCCTCTCCTGTTACACAGGCCCATATCGCGTGCTCCGCCAAGTGACCGATGTCACATATGAAATCGTTCTAGCCACGCCCACTACGTCCTCCGCTGGGACAACCAGTGATATTGTCCACGTCGCCCGACTCAAACCCTACACCTCTCCAAGCGCCTTGGATATTTAACCGCACCGTGACGGTGCTTTCGCCGTCGGGGGGGGGGGGGGTAGTCTTACGATACCATCTAGAGATGCTAAAGAGACGAGCCGCCGCGAGAAAGACGATGAAGTGTGTCTGGGCTTTTGGCGCGAGTAAGGTGTCGGCCTGGCGGTTTTGGTTCCAGTGTAAATATATTGTAAATAGCTTCTTTCGTGTGTGTCTTTCCACACATTAACAATATTTCCAACACACTTGTCCGTCAGGTGAAAATAAGAGTTGTAAATCTAGGAACCGAATGGTCTTGTCAGCTGGTATGTCATAGGTAAAAACCACGTTCTTTGAACAGGCACTAAAAACATTTAAAATCTGATCTGCCACATGTGACAGCTGGTCAGTTGAAGAAAGATTTAGTATTATTAAAAAATCATCGACATATCTGTACACCCTGACAACACGCGTATCATGAAGTGCTTCACGTAACGCTAAATCGAACTTGGCCAAAAACACGTTACACAGAACAGGCGCGACACTCGAACCAATGCAGATGCCTTGTTTTTGCACCACATACTTGTCGCCGTGCTGCACGATGGTGGACCTTAAGTACACACTCAGAAGCTCCAGAAAGGACTGGAGTGCAAGTCCGCATTTGTTCTGAAAGGCAATAGTCCCGTTATCCTCGATTAACTCCCGCACTGCTTCTAAAAGTTCGTCATGGGGTATAGAATAGAACATGTCCTCAATGTCGACCGAGAAAGCACTGGGAAAACCGCTGCTAAGATGCTCCACAAGGGACAACAAACTCTGTACTGCAAAAGGATCCGCCGGCGCAAGTCCCTTTTAGGCCCGTTGCAATAAGCTTGACACCAGCTTCTGCCAAGAGCCCTCCTCAGTCACAATAGCCCTAAATGGGCAGTCGGGCTTATGCGTCTTCGTAGTGAAGAACACACGCAGGACGTTTTGTTGGCATTTACGCATCTCCTTCTCCAATTTTTCCAAATTCAGTCCGTTGATCAAACGCAGTTCTAGCGCCTTTGCCTTGCGAGGTTTCAACTCTGAAGGCTTGAAGTTCTTCTCGATTGCTTCAGCCGCTTTTAACTCGAAAGCGGGAGACGGAATCACAACAAACTCACCTTCCTTATCCGCCTGGAGAAGCCTGAGGTCGTTCTGTTCGAAGTGGGCGATCAAGGGTCGCAGATTCTCGCTTTTCCTATTGTTGCTCCCCCAGGTCTTCATCAGGCAGCCAACCCCTTCCGAGACACAGTGGTTTCTCTCTTCTAGAGGGGCCTTCCTGGAAACTCTATGTACTGCTGCCAACAGCTCGTGTTTCCGTGCCCGCGGCTCAAGGCTGAACTTAGGTCCCATTTTCAGCACATCGTCTAAAGCCGACGGAAGGTAGGCTCCGTTTAGATAGGTGACCGGTGTGCCTGTTGTATTTTTCTTGGGCTTCTTGGGTCGACCTTATCGAAGCTGGTTCCAGTACACCTCAGTGAGCACCGCAGCAAGACGGCGATGCTCCCGTAACCTGCTTGACGCCACCCAGGGATGCTCTGACGGCAGGCACAGGTGGTGTAGCCAATCCTGTAGGTGCCTGACTTGCCGATAGAGCTCTGACTTCAAAATCTTGCACGTTATTATCACGTTATTAAACCGTTACTATCACGGAGAAAGAATGTCGATTTTTATCGGGGTTTGAATTCTTTCATGTGGCTGATTGGCTTCTTCTGCACGTGCGCTTGAGCAGGAAAAGCGGTGTTTAAAAGTACGTGGATGATTCAAATAAATCAGTTGTAAGTCCGGCGACTGTGTGTGTGTTTGCCTCCCTCTGGTCCTGCGTCTTGGTTTCTCGCTGGTTTTTTTTTTTCGCTTTTAATACACGAACTAATCCAGCTGCCACAGGTAAATAGATGCACAAAGAGGCTGTCAAGTAGAATAGAAATCGGCTTTTACCTGTACTTGTTGCCCATATTCTGTTTTTTTTTTTCTTCACTTCCTTGATGCTTTTTCGGATGCCCACTGAACGGAGCCGTTCAGCGATAGTCATATAAACCTTGAGTTTTCTTTTGCGCCACGCAGATCTGGCAAGACGTCCTCCCATATATTCATCAGGGCACGCGTCTCCTCATCGGTCCAAGTTGCCCGCTCTTTGCTTAGGCAGCGCTCCTCATTCTCGGCTGCCATATCTGCTGCCAGAGGAGATCACTGTCAGCGGCACGCGTGGCAGAAGCTTGCAGATGAGGTAACGCGAAGCGGCGGCAACACGGCGAGTTTGCGGTGAACAGATGCGACGACACCGCGAACGCCACGCACAAGTTTGAAAACGCGACCGGCGTGGTCAACACGTGTCGCCTGTCGCACGTGTTCGGCGAAAACATAAACACGAACTGAATGGAAATGGCGACGCCGCAGTGCCGCTCCACGCTCGGGCCGTTGGTTGCGTATACAATAATTTCGTTCATTGTTGTGCTGTTTCGCTTCTCGCTAAACACAAATTATTTTGTGTTTATCTGTTCAACAACTAAAACGAACTTCTGTGCCTTTTTTATGCATTACATTCTGTACCATTCAAACCGCTGGCGGTGAGGCTACGCACTCGGCCAGCAAAGTGCGTTTCGTGAACGCACTCTGGCCGGTGTGCACTCTTCTGCGAGAGACACTCCACTTGCGCCGTTTAGATTTGGCAAAGTGCACTTAAACCGAGTGACACTCTCCGTAAGTGCACTTAACTTGCCCGTTTGACAAGGTTATAAGGTTGAAAGGTGCGTAACACTATTATGTGATTACTTTGCTTACTACCCTATTGAAAATCCCAGCATTGCCCATCATTAGTTTTATGCTGGACATGCCGGGAAACGTGCTGGGCATGCTGGATATGTTGCTGGGCATGATGGAATTCATCGTGGGTATGCTGGGTGGATGGTGGGCGATATAGATGGTGCTGGGTAGATGCTGGGTAGACGGTGGAATACCTACTGGGTGACTCGTCTCAATGGTGGGTGTACTGGGTGGACGGTGGAATACATACTGGGCGACCTGTGCAAATGATGGGTGAATGATGGGTGTACTGGTTGGATGGTGGGTGAATGGTGTGCGTGCTGGGTGAATGGTGGGTGTACTGGGTGGATGGTGGGAGGACAATGGGTGACTATATACAAGGTGTTTCAGCGAACACTTTCAAAAATGTTTAAAGGTTGCCTGTGGTAGATAGCACAATTCTAGTTAATGAGCTGGTCCACTCGAAGAGGCGGACATTACTTGCAAAAAAATAAATGCATAATCAACAATACAATTAAGAAAAAATCACTAATTAAGTTTCTAACTAATTGCCGATTGTCCCATATTCCAATTTAGAAATTCTAGCCGTTGAGTTCGCAAGGCGGATCCACGAATTATCCGGATGACACCAGTTTGGAGATAATAATGATTATGATATAAATGTTTTGGTTGCCTGTGGCAAATCGAACAATTCCAGTTCATGATCTAGTCTACTCGAAGAGGCGGACATATACTTGCACAAAAAATTCAAATGTTCTGTTCAAGTATCGGTGTTACACTTTAAGTAGTTAAATCAACATTGGAAGTGGTTTATTTTCTACCATCAGTTAGATTGAACTTGTTCAGTCACACCTTCTTAGGAACTTCATCATATTAAGCTCAATGTTCTTGCCAGCATCCAAATTTTGAGAGTGATGCCTGGTTTTTACTCGAAGGGTGCTTGCATCCTCTTTCTTTACTACATAAACATTAGGTTGTTTCTCAAGGGAAACCGCCTGTGGAATGGTCTTGAAACTCAATCTGATTAGCGTATGATTGAGAAGAGTGTATATCAGGAAAGTCAAGTTTCTTTCATGACTGCCTTCTCTGCCAAACAGCTGGGAACGTTCTTGCATTTTTGCAAGATTAAGTATATTTACATATTCCCAAATGCTACACAGCGTGTTCATTTTTATGTTTTATGGAATTGTTAGAAAATATGCTGCGGCAGGTAGCATAATTCTTATCATTGAGCTGGGTTATTCAATGAGGCAGACATTAGTAGCACGAGAAATGGAAACACATATTTAACTATCATTAACGAAATTTCACTAATGAACTTCTTAGTGAATTACTTTACGACATATATTGCCATTTACAAATTGTAGCCGGTGAGCTTGTCAGGCGTATCCACTTGGAATTAATTTCCAGAATGTCACCAGTTTGGAGATGCGACATCGAACTCGATGTAAAAATGCACTGTTATTCTACTTACCTTTTTACCAAAATGCTGTTTTATACATGGAAGCACAAAAGTAACTGGAACGCCCATATATTTCGTCCCACAGTTTGGGAAATATCTTGAAACTGGTGTCATCCTGGAAATTCATTTCAAGTGGACGTGTCTTGCAAACTCACTGGTTACAATTCGTAAATTGCAATATGTGCCGTAAAGTAATTAACTAAGAAGTTCAATAGTCAATTTTTATTAAGTAGTTGAATATGTGTTTCGATTTCTCGTGCTGCTAATGTCCGCCTCTTCGAACAACCCAGCTCAGCGATAAGAATTATGCTACCTGCCACAGGCCATTTTTAAAAATTCCTTAAAGTTTAATTTTGAACACCCGGTATATAAATGTACGTATGCGCTTGGTAGCTTTTGCTCTAGTGATCACGGTGAATGTAACAACAAGATATGTGTCCGTATTTTAATTAAGCTATTGATTGCTGGAACGTACGCACGAGATTCTCGAATACAGTGATACTGTATTCGAGAAAATCACCTAATTGTTGCGACTCCATGACTCTGGGATATTCTCATTAAATTAATTACTAATGCATCTGGGTACTTTCTCGCAAAAAACACGACAGACAGTGAGAAACTTAATGACTTCTGAACTGGTGGAAGATGTGTAAATGCCCTGTTCCCGTTAACGAAAATGTCAACTAATTGACTATGCCGAAGCGCCGAAGCTAAAAGCTTCAATAATGAACTCGTGACGCCGCTAACTGCTGTTTGCGTCCCCTGCATTCTTGTCATGGAAATGGGCACGATTCACCCTTGTCGCACGATATGCACGCGACGTCGACAAGCAACGCCAAAGAGATCGATAACGCTCAAGCCGGTTGCTTTGCTGGTGACACCACAGGTGAAACCACATATACGTGCGAGCGACGGCTGCAAGCGACGCGATGTGGAGGGAGTGTGATACGCAGATTGGTTGATAATTTGCATGCGTCGGTTAACACCGTCACTGTTACGGCGGACTCGTACTTTGCACTGTAATTTGCCCGTAAGTGCAATCACTACTGCTGACAGTCTTGCCACGAACTTTACCCCCATTGCTAAAGAGATGCGTTTTCTGGGATCGAGCGGATCGCCGCCAGAACACCGCGCCTGATCATACACCGCGTGTATACAACCCACGGAAACAGCAATAGTGCTTCTTCGTATATCGTGTCGAGTTGCGGCGGCGATTGGCATGCAAACCTACGGCTGCTCGATCGAGAAGCACAAGGTTGGGCAAATGACACCGAACTGCGGTAATCAAGAAGACGCGCTCCACTGCAACATAGACGGTCCTGAATATTTCTTGTCTGAAAAAAAAAAGGTTTTGCGCTCATCGTTGCACTCTTCTTGCTCATATTTTGCAGAACGATCGTATTTTGGGGTCTGCTTCCTTTAGTGTAACACTTAGCGGAGTTATCTGCCTGGTTTTTAAGGAAAAAAATGCAAATTTGCCTTCACTTACGGAAACGCGAGCTGTTCCAGCGACGGCGCTAACATAAAGTTGTGTCGCCGCCTGCCGGCGGCTGCAGAAAGCAGCCGGTCAGCCCGGTTAGCCGCGTGTTCTAGGAGCGGGCAACAGGCGGCAAACCACCTTAACCAGTTGCTTTCCGCAGCTTCCGGCAGGCGGCGAAACAAGTTATGCTAGCTCGTCGGTGGATCAGCTCGCATCGCCATAAATGAAGGCAAATTTGAATTTTTTTTTCTTACAAACCAGGCTGTTAACTGCGGTAAGTGTTATACTAAATGAAGCAGACTCAAAATGCGATCATTCTGCAAAATTTGAGCAAGAAGAGTGCAGCGGTGAGCGCACAATCCTTTTTCGAACCGGCGCTGCGAAATATTCCGGACCCTACAAGAGAGGCTGGCGGCTCGCTTGCTCGTTGAAAGAGGATTTTAAATCTCACTGTAAGCGTTTACCTTACAGACGAAAGGTTCGAGCAAAACTTACGCAAAATGAATGAAAACTGGCGTTAGAAAACGCCAAAATATACAAAAATTTAGTACCGAAAGCCTACAGTTCGGACTGAACCTGGATACCAAAATAGCCCCTCCACCCCTCCAATACTGATTGCATAGTGTACAATCAATATTGCATGGTGCACCGATAGACTAAGATATCACGTTGCTTTTACATTGAGCGTTAGAGCATTATTCTGAGCTGTTCCTCACACCATCCACAAAAGTAAATTAGGAGGTGATATTTTGAAATCGAAACTGAAACCTGTTCAGGCACCGCGGCCGTAGCGTCGCCACTATCGCTGTTTACAGACATGGCGTCGTGTTATGCTGCGTGCGTATCTCTGTGGTGATGCAGTCGTCGTTTAGTGACTTTTTCTTTTACTATCTCGTGATGTCGCTTTTATATTGCGCTCATTAACGAAGGAGGAACTTCTGGGCCGGATATGATGCGTCATACGGGAGGAACTAATTCAACAGCAACCTACTGCAACACAACCTCAGTGATCCCTTTGTTTGATTTGCGGACGGACGTGATTCGTAGTGTTGGAGGATACCGTCTTCAAATGCTTCCGCACAACAGTGAAAAGCAGTGCCGAAGTTCCTTCTCGACAACGCGCTCTGTGGCGAGGATAAATGCTTTGAAGTCCGGGCACATCGGGAAGTCGGCACATTGCCCCAAGACCAACGGACGCCCGGCAATCGGCAGCGCGGCACATCGCTACGGTGGCTAGATGGGTAGGTGTGCCGACCGGCGCCTCTGGAGCGTAGTTCACCGCTTCTCCGCGTCATGACGCAAAATTGGCGCTGCGGTCAGTAGAACGGTTCCGCAGCGCGCGTCGTCTGCTACAGGGGGCTGGTGGACTGGCGGTGAGCAAAAAAAAAAAAAAATAAAGCCCGTATTGGAATAGTTGTATGTCGTCTGTTCGTGTTAGTTTCAAAGGTGAAGAGCTCCGCATCTCTCGTACTGTTTGTAAGTTCCTAAGCGATGTGGAATGTTCCAGGTCAGAAAAATGACCGGCGAGATTAGCGGCGGCGTTCTCCACTAAAGAAGACCACCAAGGAGACCTACTGCTTCGCTCCAAACTGCAAGTCGGACTCTAAATTTGTGTGAAAGACAGCGGAATTGTTCCGCTGTCTGACAGCGGAAATGTTCGCCCCGAGCTGCTCAGTAGCTTGCTCAGTATCGGTACGATGGCTAGATTGTATTGGCGACGTTAATGAGCAAGCGGTACACCGAAAAGCGTACGTCCATGAGCTCCTCGACGTTGGAAATTTGTAAGCCGCACATGAGGTGCTCAGCGCCTGCGACATCGAGCACCGCTGCGCTGCTACAGGGAAAAGAAAAGTGATTCTAGGCTGATATTCTATATAGCAGGCTATGTAGCAAGGAAGTTCCTGCAAAGAACCAAGTGCTCCGATTGCTCAGGGACATTACTGAATTCAACAGAATGAGTAGGTCAGGGCTGTTGCTCCCTTCTGAAGCACTAAAAAAAACTGGTAGCATCGCTCGAAGACGCCTTCAAGCTGTGCTTCAGTTTAAATGAGTTACGAAGGAACAGTGTATCGCCGACTTTGCATCCTTTATGCAGCTGAATCCCCCGAATTTGATCGGCTGTAAGCGGCACAAGAACGAGCTCACAAACGATGTTGTGAAGTTCTATTCAATTACACGCCTTTACTTCCTTGTCAAGGGCAATAACATGGCGCGCGAAAGCAACAGGGAGAAGAAGAATCACCTGAAGTGGAGGCGTGTGCTGGGAATAATGTTATGATGTGGTGGACCAACGTTGCGGCCTTGCTGGCGCTAGGCTATTTATGTTGGTGCGTCAAGTTATGAGAGCGTTTCTTGTATTTTAAATATATTCATGAATCTAGCCCAAGACATATTGCTTTATTTTATTGCAACCAACAGTGAACCACATGCACTTACCAACACAATTCGTCTAATAACAATTTAAATACCGCAACTGAGGCAACAATAAACACCAATAGCTGGATTTCTCGAAATTGAAACTTTATAACTCACTAAATATCACGTGAACACGTTTCCATATACCGTATAAAACCACTGCAGTTTTGTTTTATGCATGGAAAAAAATGCATCTACGTATTTAATGCAATGGGCTGGAGCGCCGCATTTGTACCAATAAATATATGTGACCCATCGCCAAGCTAGAAAATTTACTTCAGGATATCGTGTCTTCAGAGTAGACGACAGTAACAAATTCCCCATTCTGGCTTTGCTTACTCTGCTCGAAACGCCATTGTATAACGCGTACTTCAAAGCTAGAGCAGAGGCAGCGATACTATCAAACACGCTGCTTGTCTACACAGCGCAGCCGACGTTGCGCGCAGCTCAGCCGTTCTATAAAGCCCCTTGATGTTAGAAAGTAGCGACACGCTTTGATCTACGCCGCAACACCCTCGCCGGCGTGGTCAACCTCCTCTTTTTCTCCCCCTCTTTCGCGGAGGCAGCGCATCCGCCGCGCTGAATGGCTGCGGCGCTCGAGACTACGCCGTCAGGTGACCCTGACGTCACGAAAACGGCGCGAAACTTGCTTTCGTGCGCCTTTAGTTTCTCCCGCTCGCCATGAGCAGTCCAAGTGGTGGTCGCCCTGCCGCTGCGAACGTGTGTTTCCCAAGTTTTTCCATCCTTTCGTAGGAATTTGAGATTCGTTCTCCGTGAAAATGCCTTGCTGCTGCGCGTTTCAATGCAGCAGCAGGCCAGAGAAAGGGCAAGCCTTATTTTATATCCCCCGAGGTGAACGGAATGTCGTGCGTCGGAAGCAGTGGCTCCATAACATCGGGAGAAGGGATTTCGCCCCTTCTAAGCACGCCGTTCTTTGCGAGGTGAATGTTGCAGCTTTCCTCATATTTGTGGATGAAGTTGCATGGAGATTTTAATGCTCTTCGCATAGCCGGACTCTTCGTTCAGTTTAATACAGAGCACCGATAACTGTGCATATAGTTTTTTTTAAGTGTGTCGGCTGAAATTTTCGTTGACTCTTCGAGCCGTGACAAAGCTTTTTGTGTTTTCGCGCGTGCGTTAGTTTTCAAATGTATGTAATTTGTGAGTTAATGCCTGTAACTCATATTTTGTAGTTGTGTGCGTGTGTGTGTATGTGCGTGCTTGTGTGCGTGTATGTGTGTGCATGTATGTGTGTGCGCGCGTGTGTGTGTGTGCTTGTGATCCTTGCGCCTGATACTTGTGAAGCCAAGGAACTATTTTACTCTTATTGCGTGCTTATTGTATCTTTGCAAAGTTTCAATACTGCGAGCATTTTTTTCTTTATGTACTTTATGTTGCAAAGGCATGAACCGCAATCTATAGGTAGATAAGTGGTATTATGTATTACTCGCGCATGTTCATTAAGTACAAGCCACGCGCTTCTGATAATCTCCCTCAATTATGATAAACTTGACATCTTGAAGTCTGTAAGTTAATTATCAAGTGCCAGTCTTAGCAGATTCCGTGTAAGCAATCAGCTTTTTTTTTTTGAGAGAGAGAGACTTAGGTTACTCCCAGAGGTGATGGAATGTAATTTCTCGTCGTTTCATAGTGACGGAATACAGGCGCGTGTGTAAAGTTCTATGTTGGCTGTTTCGCAAACACAGCACGTATTTCGCACAGTGACATTGGTACAAAGGCTTTTGGCCCACTCATTTTGGCGAATTCATTTTAAGTAAACTATCACATTTCTTCTAGGTTACCTTCTCTGAGCCTTTTAAGAGCGAAGATAGTGAACCAAATTCTCGTTTATACTCTACGCTGCTTATATTGTATGCACCCAATACACCTCCGCGTTACGGACAACCCAAGTGGCCACGTAGAGGTAAACAGCTCAGCCACTGCTTGGTACTCATTTTTTCGGTGCGCTTCCGCTTGTATTTATCGAAGCGTCCTAAAAAAATGGCATGACGTTCTATCGGAAACGTACTTTCGTCATGACAGTTTCACAAGGGATAAATTCCCATACAACGCTTCAAAGGGCCGAATAAACAAGCGCGCGCATTGATTCTAATGCGGCTGCAGCGAGCCACTGGAGGGTTCAGCGCCGCGCCGGCCCGGTGAGGGGGAGAAATCCGAGGAGAATTGAGGAGGAAAGCGCGCGCGTGGGGGAGAGTGTCGCTACTTTCTAACATCAAGGGGCTTTACCGTTCTACTGTCCGCAGCGCCACTTCTGCGTCATGATGCGGAGAAGTGGTGAACTACGCTCGGTCGGCACACCTACCCATCTAGCCACCGTAACATCGCCACAAGACGGGCGGACGCGTGTTTTTCGTGCCAAAGGTAGGTAGCCGTGCATGCTATCCTTTTTACGTTGCGCGTTATCATTGCTCTATGCATTGTTTCCCTGGAAATTGAACAGCGTGGTACCGAATGCGGTTGCAGTGGCGTTGAATCTGCTTGCGCACTACGTTTGTAGAGATTAGTCGCTACTAATACGCGCTGGTAGTGAGATAAGACGTGCGCACTACCACTCGTAAAATTTTCCCAGTATTAGACGCAAAGAAATTCCGCCGGCAAGATGATCACCGTGCATTTTAAATTTGCGGTTTGCATTAAACGCTGTATTGACTCGTAACGAAGCCGAAACGTCGGTATGAATACGTCCGAGCTACAGCGCTAAAAATATCTGCAGCCACCGCGGTGTTCTGCGAACCAAGAGTCGATACCGTAAGACAAATTACGTTGCATTTAGAAGTGTTTGTTTTGCGGCGCATTTTGTTTGTACGGAGCCGTGATGAGTGTGCACGGTTGCACTTTTAATTATCGGCGTTTAAGGAATAGATTTAAACGATTATATGTGTAGCGTGACACGGAAGTTGATAGCTGATGCATATTGAGAGAACTTCGTATTACAGTATCCTCGGCGGATTTACGCAGTTACAGAAAATGCTTCTCTTTAATTGCGTTTTTCCAGATTTCATTTTGCACTGAAAAGGGCTGTTAAACCGAGGTAGTTCGTACAGGACTGCAAGAAAACTGTGCCTGAAATAGACAGCTGTGTTCTCGTTTTATTTGCGTAGTAGTTTTCCGTTCATTTTACAAGTGTGGGACAAATGCAATGGCAAATTGTTGGCTTGCGAGCCTGAGTGGTGGTTTGCAGTGGTTATCGGCGAAACACTGTAGAACAGTTGCCATTTCTTTCTTAATAAATGTATGCACTGATTTGTACAAGCTTTATTTTTTTTATTAGAGAGACTGTTTGAATGTGAAAATTTCGATTCTGTGCAACAGGTCCAAAGGCATTTCATAACACTGTCAGTATGGAAGAGGCAATAATATTCCAATTGCATATTTTATATCAAGCTGTTTGTAAAATACGGCACATGTTGGCTTCGAATGGGCAGTAAGCTTCCTGCACTGTATGTGTGCCCATGCCTTGAAGGTACACCTGAGCTTGAGATTATTACTTGCCATTTGGTGCACTACGTAGATTGTGGAAGACGTCTGCTGCTTTCTTTATGTGGTGATGGGTTCATCAAGAAACCATTTACATGCATTTCGCTTGTTCTTAGAGTGAAATAATGACTGCATATCACTGTCAGGTATTATAAAGCACCTGCTCTACTTCCTCTGATAGTGGTGTCGTAAATTTGAATTTTCACCTGCATGGAGCAAGAAAGTGGGCAGAGTTGTGTGATCTAGAACTTGTCGCATATTATTTATGTGGTTAGGCATTATGTATGTGGTCAAGCATGCTTAGAATTAAACCGCCACCTGACGTGGTTGCTTAGTGGCTATAGTGTTGGGCTGCTAAGCACGAGTCCGCAGGATCAAATCCCGGCTACGGCGGCCGCATTTCGGTGGGGGGAAAATGTAAAAAACACCCGTGCACTTAAATTTAGGTGCCCGTTAAAAGAACCTCAGGTGGTCCAAATTATTCCTGAGTCCCTCACTGCGGCGTGCCTGATAATCAGATGGTGGTTTTGACATTTAAAACCCCCATAATTGTTTTTTGAATTAAACTGCTTTGAATCCAAGGCAGGTCAGCTGGAATTGCCTTGGCATAACACATCACTACTGCCACACTCAGAGCAAGCAAGCTGTAGCTGGTACTACTTTGTCGGACGTAAACAGACCTGTGGAAAGCATAAATACTGAAAAAAAAACTGCAAATTTCCGAAAAGTTCCAGAAATTCAACATGCATAATACCAAAGGTGGCTTAGCAGATTTTTTGAACTGTCACTGTGAATAGAACATCACACGGAAATAAATTTATTGTACACTTATTACACTTCAGGTAACACCTCAATAACTTCACAAACATATTTCCTTCCTGAAATCTCAGACTGTGGAGTAGCTACTTTAATGTGTCAGTAGGTGCACCTCATTAGTGGTATCAGTTGGAATCCTTTCAGTCTTTATTTGCTCATAATAAACTTATCAGCTGATTGGTAGATAATGCGCAAGTGCTAAAATAGTCCTTGTGTTTGTCACAGTGTCATCTCTTATTCAGTGCAACAGTTGTCTGTGTGAAACTGTATGCTTTTTTACGTAATAACGTCTAAATTGACTAGCATCTGTTGTGTCACTCGACATAGTTTTAGAGCCTGTCCTGTATTTCTGTACTTTCAGAAAACCTGTTTTTTTTCAGCCTCTTCCTCTGCAGATGACGTTGGTGATTAATATCTGTGAGCAGCACTGACCTATGCCTGAGTGAAGAGACATATAAGTAGGTAAGTCTAGGCTTTGTTGTTAAATCATTTTGTCATTATCGTAGCTGTAAAATAGATTTATGGAATTTCAGTGTGACATCTCGTGTGGTCGGGCTGAATGAATTGCAACTGTGATGCATAAACAAGGGAAGTAAGGCATGTTGTTGGGCTAGTCAGTTCATAGATTCAGCAAAAATTTTTAAACTGCGCAAAGAAGACACAACGTGAACAGAAACGTGTGTGAGCTTCAATGTTTCTGTTCACGTCTTGTCGTCGCGCAGTTTAAAAATTTTCTTGAAACAGGGGAACAGGCACAAGTACTGATTTGGAATGAAAAACTTACTGAATGTACAAAATATATGTACCATAAGAATTCAAATGCAACCAATTCTGAAACTACTTGAAAGTGGTTCATTTCCTGGTTTAGCTGCACTTGTAACAGCGGTCTAATTTAGTCTCCAAAACATGCACTTGAGACTACTGCATGCTTAGAAACCAGCTACAGTGTGATTACATGTTGCACATCCATGTAATTATGCGTAACAAATATTCCTGTTCGCATTTCAATTTATCCTATAACTGAGTAAACTCAAGAAATAGTGTGCATATGCTTTTGTCAGTAACTTCCATCTGTTATGTGTGCCTCATTGTCCTGTACAGTAGATATTATGTATGCTTTTCCAAGAGTCAATGAAGTTGCTACTTATTGCAAAGCTAGAAGTAGGTGTGGCTCACACTGTTTTTCGCTGTTGTTGCTTTGAGTGTTACATATGGCTGTACATTATCCCGTGGCATTGTCAGTCTCATAACTATTCGGTGGCATCTCAAATAAATGCTAGACTATTGATAGGTGTAGTATAAATGAAGGTTTCACTGGCAGGCACACAGAAAGTTGATGCTTTCTGAGGCATAAAATGTCTGTGCACCTACACCTTCAATCTTTCATTGTTTTTTTTGCATGAGAAGTGGAACACACGAAGAAGATATTCCTCTTATTGTGTTCAACTTGGTGCCATGGTACCATGACCCCGCAGGGGCGTCTGCGCAGCAGGCGTTTGGTGGGTTGCGCCACCACGTACCCGAGCACACGAGGGTTGGACCCTCCCGCGTCTAACCGTGCGCGGCTTAGCCGTGTCCGGGGAAAAGGGGATCCTGGGGGTTGAGCCGACGCTGAGTGTTTGGACCTTTAAGGCCCCTCGGCAGAGGCAACACACCCCTTTGGCCTCGGCTTCACGTAGACGGCACCCCCGGACTGACCCACCCGGGGGAAATCGGTGGTCGCCTTTTCCTATCCCCCTCTCCAACCTTTTGCTTTCCTGTCTCCTTTCTTTTACTATCCTATCATCTCCTCTCTTCTGTTACTTCTACATTTTCATAGGTGGCTTGGGTTAACCCTGTGTATGTGCCCTCTCTTGGGTATTTTATATTGGGTTATAGCAGCAATGCACGGCTGGCGTCTGCAGCCTTACACGTTAAGTGCTGCAGCGTCCCCTAGTAGTGCTCCGTGGTGGGTGGCCGCCATTGCCGCCGAAATAAACGAAAATAATATGGGAACGCCTGCATTTCCCCGTTTACTTGATCGTCACCCTCACAAGAGGGGACGCACCGAAGAACTAATAAGCCTATTCAAACCGAGAGAAATCTTTCCCCGTTTCCAAGTTGTTCACAGCGAAAAAACAGAAAGACCAGCTAGAACCGTATCACCTTTTCTAGTCGCAAAAGGCCTGACTGAAGCCCTTGGCCCTGGTTATAAGGTTACCAAAATGGCGAGCGGGGACCTCTTCCTTGAGATCCGTGATAAAGAACAGCACAGTAAAATAAACAAGCTTGTGGCATTTGGCGACATACCTGTTACCGTTTCACCGCATCGGTCTATGAACACAGCACGTGGAGTAGTGTCTGATGCAGATCTCATCGACTTGTCCGAAACCGAACTATTCGAAGGCTGGAAAGAACAAAACGTAACAAACGTACAGCGCATCGTTATCAGAAGAGACAATAAAGAAATTCCCACAAAACACCTCATCCTGACCTTTGCCACTTGTGATCTGCCACAAACCATAGAAACCGGATATACGAAGATAGCTGTCAGGCCATACATTCCTAATCCCAGAAGATGCTTCCAATGTCAAAGATTTGGCCACGGCTCGCAGAGCTGCCGTGGCAGATTGACATGTGCGAAATGTGGAACCCAAGGTCATGCCTCAGACAACTGTGATGGTGAGCATCCAGCTTACTCCCGGTCTTGTCCGAACTGGAAAAAAGAAAAAGAAATTATCACTCTCAAAGTCCGTGAAAACATATCGTTTAAGGAAGCACGCAAAAGGTGCTCACCATTCCACACGACCACTTACGCTGATGCGGCGCGTCAAGGGGCAGCGTCGCAGCGGCTATTGCCACCTGCCCAGCCCGCGCGCAGCGAGCTGTCGCTTGTGGCTCCTGCCCCTAGGGTGGAAGTAGCGAAGTCTACTCCACCCAACCAGCAAACAGGCCCGGTTACCCTAGGGTTGCCGGCACCACAACAGCACTCGGTAGCAGCCTGCGCTACGCGTAACGAACCTGCAGGCCCGCCAGCAGCTTCCACGGTGGGTGCAGTCAAGGCTGCCTCACCCTCACGGGCTCCTGCTGGCGCTGGCAACAGCCGGCGCAGCTCAGGCCCAAAGGCAACCCCATCGACCTCCGGGATGATGGGCGCAAATGTCTCGTCCTTCGCGGCGAGACTTTCTCGTGAAACTTCTCGCTCGCAAGAGCGCGTGTCCGGCGCCTCACAAGAGGCAATGGACACCACACCCATCCTGACGGCGCACCAAGCGCCTAAGGAGCGGCGAGGTTCGCTCGACCGCTTCAGAAAGGACAAATCCCGCGTTACAGGGCCTGGAAAGGGCTCTGTAATCTAAGGCAACACTTCCTTTTTTAGTACACACAGCACCCATTTACATTCAGTATGGATACACAAATCATACAATGGAACATCAGAGGCCTTCTTAGGAACCTCGATGATGTACAAGAACTTCTCCACGAACATAATCCAAAAGTGCTGTGTGTACAGGAAACTCACTTAAAATCGGAACATGCGAACTTTCTCCGACAGTATGTTACGTTTCGTAAAGACCGCGATGATGCTCGTGCATCCTCAGGCGGTGTTGCCGTTATAATTCACAAAAGCATAGCGTGTCAACGTTTGAAGCTGCAAACGCCACTTGAAGCAGTGGCAGTCCGACTTGTTCTCCTAAACAAACTCGTCACAATTTGCTCGCTTTACATACCCCCACATTACCGCTTACACAAACACGAATTTCAGTCCTTGATAGACGAATTGCCAGAGCCCTATCTTGTTCTGGGCGATCTCAATGCACACAACAATCTGTGGGGCGACGCTCGCATCGATGCGCGAGGCCGTCTAATTCAAGATTTTCTGTTCTCATCCGGTGCTTGTCTGCTTAACAAAAAAGAACCTACATATTATTGTCTTGCAAACAAAACATTTTCCTCTATAGACCTCAGCATAGCTTCTCCATCCATATTGCCTGAACTTGAATGGGAAGTTATAAAAAACCCTTACGGGAGCGACCATTTCCCAATACTGCTGAGAGCACCAAGACAATACGAATCTCCACCACATGCTCCTCGGTGGAAGGTCAATGCAGCGGACTGGGATAAATTCCAAGCACTTACCAGTAAGCTCTCGTGGGCTGACATTTCATCGCTCGGAATTGACGGTGCCATCGAGTATTTGACTAATTTCATAATTGACGCAGCTTGTAAGTGTATTCCCCAAACAAGTGGACTTTCTAGCAAACGCCGTGTTCCTTGGTGGAATGAACAATGCCGGAACGCACGTAGGCAGCAGAACAAAGCATGGAGGCAGCTTCGCGATTATCCTACTGCTGAAAACCTTGTCAGTTTCAAGAAAATCAAGTCCCAAGGTAGGAGAACACGCAGACAAGCCAGGAGAGACAGCTGGCAAACATTTTTATCAAGTATCAACTCGTACACGGATGAGGCCAAGGTTTGGAACAGGGTGAATAGAGTAAGAGGACGACAAACACATCCGCCTCCCCTGGTACACACGCAGGGAGACAGCCTGGAGGACCAGGCGAACCATCTGGGTGCACATTTTGAACATGTGTCCAGTTCATCACACTATTCTCCACCGTTTAAAAGATACAAATCAGTAATAGAAAAACAAAAACTGGACCGAAAGAGCACCGGAAACGAGCCATATAACCTACCTTTTTCCCTAGCAGAGCTGCATGCATCACTCACCTGTTGCAACCAATCTGCCCCAGGCCCTGACCGTATACTATATGACATGTTGAAAAACCTACCCTCTGAAACGAAGAAAACCCTTCTCTGTCTCTATAACTCTATATGGACCTCCGGCGAGATCCCCTCTGCCTGGAAAGAGGCCATAGTGATCCCTATCCTGAAGCAGGGCAAGGATCCATCGTCCGTATCGAGTTACCGGCCCATAGCTCTAACAAGCTGCCTCTGCAAAGCTTTCGAGAAAATGATAAACCGTCGTCTGATAGATTTCCTAGAATCAAACAAGCTGCTTGACCCATACCAGTGTGGTTTTCGCGAGGGTCGATCCACCATTGACCATTTAATACGTATTGAGGCACAGATACGTGAAGCTTTTGTTCACAAACAATTCTTTTTATCTGTATTCCTAGACATGGAAAAGGCCTACGACACCACATGGCGGTTTGGAATACTGAGAGACCTCTCCCACTTTGGTCTACGTGGAAATATGTTAAATGTCATTGAAAGTTATCTGCTGAATCGCACATTCCGTGTTCGAGTTGGCAATGCATTATCACGACCTTTTGTGCAGGAAACCGGAGTGCCACAGGGTGGGGTGCTCAGTTGCACTCTCTTCATTATAAAAATGAATTCCTTGCGTCTATACATCCCACGCAACATGTTTTATTCAACGTATGTCGATGATGTACAGATTGGATTTAAATCATGCAACCTTGCAATCTGTGAGCGGCAGGTTCAACTTGGTCTGAACAAGGTGGCTAAATGGGCAGACGAGAATGGGTTCTGCCTAAATCCACGAAAGAGCGCCTGCGTCCTTTTTTCTAGAAAGAGAGGACTGTACCCCGACCCCGACATTGACCTGCAAGGACAGCGTCTACCTGTAAAAACGGAACATAAATTCTTAGGCATAATTCTTGACACTAAGCTAACATTCATACCACACCTAAAACATCTAAAATACAAGTGCATGAAAACAATGAATATTTTAAAAGTGTTGTCACGCACTACATGGGGTAGTGACAAAAAGTGTCTGTTAAACTTGTATAGAAGCCTCATACGAACACGCCTAGACTACGGGGCCATAATTTATCAGTCAGCCACCCCAACCGCGTTGAAGATGCTGGACCCCATCCACCATCTAGGTATTCGCTTGTCTACAGGTGCCTTTAGGACAAGCCCTGTAGAGAGCCTTTACGTGGAATCCAATGAGTGGTCACTCCACTTGCAGAGGACCTACACAGCTTTTATGTATTTCCTTAGAGTGAAGCAAACAGTGAACATCCCTCATATTCCACCGTAAATGATTTTTCCAGCTCCCACCTCTTTCATAACCGACCTGCAGTAAGAGAGCCCTTCTCGTTGCGTGTGAGAAGTCTGGCTGAGGAAATGGATGTCCCACTCTTTGAACATCGTCAAATGCCACCCACTATAGAGGCCTCACCGTGGCAGTGGCAGATTGTAGACTGTGATTTGTCTTTTTTACATGTTACGAAGCACGCCCCGGTTACACACATTCGAATGCACTTCCTTGAACTGCAGCATAAATACTCCTGTCCGGAATTCTACACCGATGCATCAAAGTCTCATGCTGGCGTCTCTTATGCAGCGGTTGGTCCATCATTTTCAGATGCCGACGCCCTGCACCCCCTAACGAGCATTTTCACAGCAGAGGCTTATGCAATACTGTCGGCTCTTAAATACATCAAAGAATCGAAAATACCAAAAGCAATCATCTACACAGACTCACTGAGCGTAGTAAAAGCCTTAAAATCTCTTAAGAGGCACAAAAATCCTGTAATAGTATCGCTTTATTCACTCATATGTAGTATTTATGCGTCTGGGCAGCATGTTGTGGTGTGCTGGGTGCCAGGACACCGAGACATCGAGGGAAATGTACTGGCAGACCAGCTTGCCACATCCATCAAGGCAAAAGCTGGCGACACATCTATGCTCGTCCCTGTTCTCGATATGAAGCCATATCTACGCAAGAGACTTCGAGTCCACTGGCAACGTTTGTGGGACGGCCAGATTCATAACAAGCTCCATTTAATTAAGCCCCGTTTAGGGAACTGGCCATCGACCACGAAATCTAGAAGAAATGATGTCCTATTCTGTAGGCTCAGAATAGGACACACTTACGGCACACATAATTACCTGTTGTCTGGAGGCGAACCCCCGACCTGTACTAGATGTGGGGAAGCACTTACTGTACTTCACATCCTAGTACAGTGTCCAATAATAGAACCTGAAAGAAAAAAGCACTTTGTTCAAGCCTATAAAGAGAATATACCCCTTCATCCAGCGATGTTTTTACATAACGACCCGATATTTCAGAACGATTCAGTTTTAGCCTTTTTAAACGACATCGACATTTTGCAAGTTCTTCGCCCGAGAGATTCGTAGCGGCGTCCTCTTTCAGAGGACGCTGCTGCGACCGCATATTTGAAATGCACTCTCCTCCAGGCCCTTGCTCCTAAGGGTCTCTGTGAGGCAGTAGTGCCTTGTATCGCTTACACCTTTTTTTATACTATATTCATTGTGCCCCTATCACGTCATTGTCATGATTTTATTAATTTTGTCTGTTTTACGCACCTTTAGTGCGCAGGATTTTAGGCCCCTTTACAGCCACCCTACACCTACCCACTGTCATTGATCATATCATTGCTCACTCAGTACAATACGTCTTGGCGCTCTTTGGCCATAGCTGGCCCTTGCGCCACAAAACAACATATCATCATCATCATGGTACCATGAATTTATACTAGCCAGTCCAAATATTATTTGTTTTTGTTAATGTAATCTTTGACACATGCCAAGAGAACTAAATTGTGGTTTTTCGCATTACAACTTTTTTAGAACAAACACTGACCGCTTATGATAATGTGAAAAGCAATGAGGAAAACCAACCGTATCGTCTGGCATGCTCACAGAAGGCACTACAGATACAAGTGTTTAACCTGAAATAACATCTTTTTTATAGACAAAGTTATGCCGTCCTGGCACACATCTTTGGCTGTTGCTATACATTGTTACAATTAATTTGTTTCGCTTTGGGATTTTCAGGAACCTGGAGCTATTAAACAGTGGACGACAAGCGCATTTATTAAAGGGCAGCTAAATGGCTACCATACCCATTTTTACATTGTTTTTTGGCTGTCTCGCTCTGTCATTAACATTCCCTAGTTTCGCTAGCCATTTAGCAGCTCTTGTAATAAATGCACGTGCACTCAACTGTTTAGTAGCGCCAGGTTTCTGAAAAATGCAAAAACCAAAAAAGTTTAGAGGTGCACTGGATAGCAAAAGTCATTGTCATAGCAAAAGTCAGTGTGGTTTCAATAAGCTGATCAAAACGAAGCGATGGTATATATCGATAAAAACTTGTAACTGTAGTGCCATCTGTCCACATATGAAGGAATTCATTTTTTTATTTGCCAATGTACTAGAGTGTTTACCAATGCACGGATCACCAATCCTAAAACTCCACTTATCTGTAATCTGTAGAGTCAACTCGACCCATTTCAGCATCGAATAAGAGCACATTCAGAATGGGGATGGCAGCTACATTGAAGCAATGAAGGCACAAAAAGCACTATCTGGTGACGTCTTTTTTTTTACTGTGCTCACATAATGTAGCACCTTTGGCCTATATAGCTTCTACAGCTTAATGGAATAGAATATATAACACATGCACTGCAATCGACTACATTTTTGGTGCAAAAGAAAGTCATGCTAGCAACTAATGAATGCAACCTTTTGGTTGCAGGCGACAAACCTTCACGAGGTTGGCTACCCAAGTTAGTTCCTGGTGCTCGTTGCAGAATGCCTGCTCAAACAGTCACTGCAGAGGCAGATGTGTGCTGAATGGCAGGGGGTGCCACCATTAACAAGATAAAGGATGCTGCAGGACCGTATATCACAGCCTTTCACACAACTTGAAAAGCACAGCAAGCAGACATCAACTTTGTCTATTCTGCACCAAACTAGGTAGCATTTACCAGGAAGGCCACAAGTGTAAAATGTAAAAAAATGGTAAAGTGTTGTCAAATGCAGAGCATACATTATATATCACATTGGATTATTCTGTGGAAGAAGCTACATAGGCTAAACAGGCAGATGTGCGAATGAGGCTGCGTGAGCCTCAGATAACGGCACCAAATGGTTTGTTGTTCCTTCAATTCTTAAAATGTGGCTGCCGTTCCTGTTTTGAAAGTACCGTATTCTAGGTAGAAATGGGTGTGAGTTGACTCAACAGAATGAGTGGATTGTCAGGGCTGGTCACGTATGTATTAGCAAATATTTTGTGTTGTCAAAAAAAAATCGGAATTCCTGCATATGAGCTGAGATTACCGTGCAAGCGTCAGCATTTTTTTTCGCAATTGTTTGCTGTCGTACTAATGATTACACTTATACATGTATTCTCTGACGCACAAGCCGAGGTACAAGATGGGGTACCGGGAAATAAAAGTTCTTCTTGAATGTTAGCAATATGTCTGGGTGTGTTCATACACTTTATGTTGACCTCGCCTGTATACACTATACTAGTATTTGAAGTGCTTCCATGTCCGAAGCTATTGAGCTATACAAGAGAATGTGTATGTTGGGTGAATAATTCTGCAGTTACAGTTATATCTTGAGAATGTGTTAGTTTGAACTGTGAAACTTGTCATCAGCACAAAAAAGGGCTTGGGGGTTTTTCAGAAATCGAAGGACCTAACCTACAAAATATTTTTATACAAATGTGCTTTAGTGTTATGAGTATCGGTCAAAGAAATAACACTTCATATCTATTGCAGGTGCAGATTGGTGTAGGCTTTGTGCTGCCTTATAACAGTGGCAGTATATTTAAAGTGTACATCAGATGCCAAGTGTGCAATAGATGTGGGCCTGTGGACACCAGCAGAAGCTGGGGAAAGACGCCTGACTGGGCAGGCCTGCCGCACAGTTTGGATTCAACCAGAAAGATTGCGGCAACGCCGGAGAAAGTGGCTGCTGTGAAGAGTAAGTGAACAGTTACCTGAATGATTTACATTCACTACTGTATATCAGAAAGTTATCTGGATGAGTAGCGTTGACACAGCAAAAAGAAATGCCAAACAATGATTGATGCTAGTGCCTACTGTTTATTGTCTTAAAGACATGTGAGATTTTCAGCACCTTATGTTCCTTGAAAAGTGTAATGCAGACTTGACATGTTCGATCATAGTTTTCCATGCTGCAGCATTCATCCTAATGCTCTTGAAAAAATGTTTCTGAGTAAAATTAATTTGGTTCTGACACAGCTTGGCAAATTGTGTGGTCTGAAAAGAAGCTATTTAAACCACTGTCTTTCCAATGTGGTGACGGTGGTGATCTATTTGTTATAATCTGCAACATTCAGAGCCATGCGATTTCTAAGCACACCTGTCTTATTGAAATTTGTGACATGTGTCCTATCAGTACTTTTGGCTTACTTGCAGCGATTTCATTTTATTTGAGAATAGAAATGAAGAAAGAATTACTACACAAAGAAAGCACCTTGCACATTAGTGGCATGTCAGTTATAAAATGGATATCTGTATTTGTCGTGATAAGCCTGCGATAAATTATGCCTGTTGTCGACGCCAAAAAAAAGCAAGGCACTGAGGCATCATACAAAGTTTCAGCACTCGCCTCCAGCTTGGATTAGAGCAGATGACTACACAGTGTGACTGTAACTAGCCTTTTCCTTTCTGTGCAATTTCAATTTCTTTGTAAATCTAACTGCCAGTAACTCTTTTTTAGCACCCACAAACAGTCTCCCACAATTTCCATTTGCTGCAAGAATATGTTTATTAAAAATAAACGAGCATAACAGATTGCTTTGTTTTATTTTGAGACACTTCCTTAGGATACTTTACATTGAAGATGTATTGCAGGTCAGCTTATCAAAAAAACAATATGGTGTTTGAACAGTGATACACAAAGACATTGATTGGAAATGATGCATTGTGGACAGCACAGAAAATCAAGGACTAAGGAAACAACACAAAATTGTTGCTGTCTAAACTGAACGTTTATTTAGAAAGCCTTGGTGAATATGACGGCCTTGATATAAATGAAGAAAATTTCTTAAAGGGCCCCTAAACATAACATCTGACAGTTGATATTTCAAAGAAATGTGCGCATGATGTAGAGAATGCCATGACCATAGTCTGGTGATGCGGCAGTGCTATGTGCTCTGGGAATGCCACAAATAAAAAAAAAACTCATGTACTGCTCCCCTGGCCTTTCTGGCACTGCCTCCGTGCATCACGATGTCAACAGGGTGCTCCAGGTGACCTCGGCGTTAGGAGCAAAAGCTGTCAACCAGTCAATCATCGAGGAAGGACAGAACCGACATGACGAGAGCCAATTTTGTGTTCTGAGAATGCCGGAGGGGGTCGCCCATTGTGCAACACTGAAGCGTTTGTGAAGGTTCCATTAAGCTATCTTAATGGGGAGAGTGATTAGGGGCAGACAATGGAGGAACCTTACTTCTGCCGTGCAATGCAATTCATAGCTTTAGCTGCACTTTGTAGTGTAGTATGAGGGCACGAGTAACGAGTGTAGCGCAGGAGTGAGAAACAGTGATGGCTTATCAGCGGTTTATCAAATGCCTTTACTTGTGCTATTAGTGGAGCGCTATGTCAAAAAGTTCTTGCAGCTTATGTTCATGTGCACTACAGTTCTCGCTTATAACAATCGCAGATATAACGAATTATTGGTTTAAAATGACCGCATTTTATTGTATTTATTATTTTCTGACCATGCCTGTTCAAACTGCGTCCACATATAATGAACATACTCAATAGCACCGTACTGTTAAAACAACATGTCAAATCCGATCGCAGTAAAAGGAGGGTGCACACCAAGTTCTGAAGTTTGCAATTGTGACGGGACTTGGTGCATCCTCTGCACCAGTTTAGTCATGACGATGATTTAACTGCGAAGATGAGTGAGTGCTGCATGTGGATTTCAGAAATCACAAGGAAATTCACTCTTTTTCAACCGTGCAAGGGTAATCATGCTTTTAAGGTATTTCTCCAGTGTTCTTCAGAACGAGGCCGTGCAGTGTACAGGTAGAGCACGCGCTCCCTCAGGTCACGTGTGCTCTGTTCTCAGTGTGACACTGCTTACAATCTCGGAGGCCACGATGGCACTCGTTTCTGCACTGTTCTCTGCGTGGTACTGTGCCTATTTGAACCAATTTTTTGCTTTCTCCATCAATTTCCTTATTGCAAGGTTAAACTGTATAAACTATGACTGCTTGCTGCCCACAAGGTGGGGAAATTTTATTAGTTTAATATCCTTTACAGAAAGGTTAATTTCGTGGTAAGAGTGTGTTTAACCCGATTTTTATAACGCTTGTTCGAGGTGCAGAAATGGTAAATTATGGGATTTTATCAGAAATCAAAGGACCTAACCTATACGAATATTGCTTTATGCAAGTGTGTTTTAGGGTTACGATTACTGGTCAAAAAAATATACTTTCTATCTGTTGCAGGTGCAGATTGGTGTGGGATTTGTGATGCCACTCAACAAGTGGCATTACATAATAAAGTGTACCTCCGAAGCCAAGTGCGCATTAGGTCTGGCACAGCATCTGTGGACACCAACACAAGCTGGGGAAAGAAGCCCGACTGGGCCGGCCAGCCGGACTATCTCTGATGCATCTGGGAAGCGTCTGGCAACACCAGAGAAAGTGGCTGCTGTGAAGAGTAAGTGAACATTCACCTCATAAGAAACTTGACTGTATATCTGAAAGTTATCTGGATAAGTTAACGTTGATGTACACACAATGGAAAGAAATGCCAAAGCAAGAATGATGCGAGTGCCTATACATGTGTCTTTTTCTTAAGCCGTATATATGCACTGTCAAAGCAGCATAGGATAATATTGAGATATTGGTTTCTTGCGAAAACTGTCTGCAGTTTCCCCTATAATCGGTTTCAATGAGAAGCAATCAAGAAAGTCAGCTGGCAACATGTGCCTTATTTGAGCATAAAGATGAGGAAAGAATTACTACACAAAAAAAACACCTCGCACATTATTCACATGTACGCTATGACATGGATAGTTGAGCTTGACCTGTGTGCAGCTTCCTATAAATTTTCATGCCTGTTATCAGTGCCCTAAAAAAGTCAAGGTGCTAGGCATCATGCATAGTTCTAGAACTCGCGGCCAGCCTGGATTAGAACGGATGACAACATAGTGTGGCTGTAACGCCTAGTTTTTCTGCACAGTTTCAATTGCTTTATGAATGAAGTGCCAGTAACTCTTGTACTGCCATCAACAGTCTGCTGCAAATACCGTTTGTTGCTAAAAAGGTTTTTAGGAACAAATGAGCATAAGAGATTGCTCTGTATATTAAGATGCTTCCTTAGGCTTTTTTACATTGAAGATGTAGGCTAGCTTAGCAAGGAAGCTATATGGGGTTTCAAAAGAACACTAAAACATTGGTTGCCATCATTGCAGCTAAATAAAGCATGGAAACCAGCCGTGACTACGGCTTGTACATTCAAAAAATTTTATGCCTACTTGGCTAATGCTAAAGTTACGACCCGCTTCCTCGCCCACTGCATGAAATACAGACTGCGAGCAACAGGCTAACGGTAGCAGATGACAGAACTAGCACCTTGCAGGTCTCCTGCATTCGTTGGAGACATCTTAGGTTAGCAGCGCGACGATCTACATGGAAGCGAGAGAAGGGATAGGAAAGAGTGCTGACTTACAACAATTTTATTGCGCACATAACCAAGGTTTAAATACCACGCTAAGGCACAAAAGAAAAAACAGAAAGGTAGCACGTATTCAGGACTCGGCTTCCAACATACGATATGCAAATCATGTGGTTAAATATTGCACTTCTTTATCGCACAGTGACAATGCAGGGGCACTGATACAACGCTCCTCAGATTTGTGAATTTCGAGCGCTTCAATAATTTCTCTAGTATGTTTGTTTTTGTTGCGACTGATAATTTATGCGCTATCAAATAAGGGTTTGCAACGGTGGTCTCTGCAATGAATACCAAGATGACCGGAAACAGAGTTGAAAACGTGATTATTATGCTCCTTTAATCGTTCATTGAGACAGTGTCCCGTCTGACCAATGTATTCGCGGCCGCAGGAAAGAGGAATGTTGTAAACAACACCTACAGCGCACGTGACAAAGCGGTTATTATGGTTGGTTCTGCAGCAATTTTTTTTTCTTAAGGATTACAGTTGACCTGCCTGCATAAGCTTATGTGGTGCCAAAAACACAACATCGTCACCAGCACGCCGACCAACTTTCTTGATATTATGGGACGTGTGGATGTAAGGGATGACGCTGACTTTCTTCCTGGACGTGGCAGAATCTGAGTTGCTAGCTTTTTATTGCTTTTGCAAGCTTCCGGTTACTGACGTCAGCAGACTGCCTGGATCGCCCGATTGCTCAAGTCTCCGGGTCTGTTTCCCGAAACTGGTTTACATTAAGTGGTGACAGGACTTTGAAAGGGAATTAGTGAAGCATAGGCTAACGATTCCTTGCTGAGCTTTGAATGGGCTGAGTTAAATGGTAACAGAGCTTTACAAGCTTTGGGTTCATACATCCAGCACAGCTGGTTGTTCCTAAAAATGAGTCAGGTCTAAAAACCTAATCGAGTCGGCAACTGGCAGCTCATGGGTTAACACAAATGTATGAAGACATTCTTTAAACAGCGATAAAGCATCACAGCAGCTAGTTTCGACAGTGTCGGCGTCAGTATCTAAAAGAACCAAAAAATCATCTACAAACCTAAAAACTTTTTCCACGAAAGACGCAAGGAGTTTGGAACGTGCACAGCCGTGAGTGGCTAGCAAGATGTCACTCAGCATGGGCGCTATGCATGAACCGATGCAAACCCCGCCCCTTTGTAGATACGTCTTCCCGCCGTGCGCTTTCCAAACTCCTTCTGTCTTTCGTGGCATGTTTTTAGGTTTGTAGATAATTTTTTAGTTCGTTTAGATACTCACGTTGACACTGTCGAAACTAGCTGCCGTGATGCTTTATCGCTGTTTAAAGAATGTCTTCATCCATTTGTCTTAACCCATGAGCTGCCAGTTGCCGACTCGATTAGGTTTTTAGACCTCAGACTCATTTTTAGGAACAACCAGCTGTGCTGGATGTATGAACCCAGAGCTTGCAAAGCTCTTTTAACTCAGCCCATTCAATGCTCATCAAGCAAGAAATGGTTTGCCTATGCTTCACCAATTCCTTTTCAAAGTCCTGTCACCACTTAATGAAAACCAGTTCGGGAGACAGGCCCGGAGACGAGCAATCGGGCGACCCGGGCAGTCTGCTGCGTCAGTAGCCGGAAGCTTGCAAAAGCAAGGAAAAGCTAGCAACCCAGATTCTGCCACTTCTAGGAAGAGAGTCACCGTCATCCCTTACATCCACACGTTGTCCCATACTCTCAAGAAGTTGGTCGGTGGGCTGGTGTTGATGTTGTGTTTTCGGCACCACATAAGCTGTCATGTTTATGCAGGCAGGTCAACTGTAATCCTAAAGAAAGAAAAAGTTGCTACAGAACCAACCATAATAACCGCTTTGTCACGTGCGCTGTACGTGTTGTTTACAACATTCCTCTTTCCTGCGGCCGCGAATACATTAGTCAGATGGGACGCTGTCTCAATGAACGATTAAAGGAGCATAACAATCATGTTTTCAACTCCGTTTCTGGTCATCTGGATATTCATTGCAGAGACCACCGTTGCAAACCCTTATTTGATAGCGCACAAATTATCAGTCGCAACAAAAACAAACATACCAGAGAAATTATTGAAGCGCTCAAAATTCACAAATCTGGGGAGCGCTGTGTCAGTGCCCCTTCATTGTCACTGTGCGATAAAGAAGTGCAATATTTAACCACATGATTTGCATATTGTATATTGGAAGCCGAGTCCTGAATACGTGCTACCTTTCTGTTTTTTCTTTTGTGCCTTAGCGTGGTATTCAAACCTTGATTACGTGCACAATAAAATTGTAAGTCAGCGCTCTTTCCTATCCCTTCTCTCGCTTCCATGTAGATCGTCGCGCTGCTAACCAAAGATGAAACTTTACCAACATGCCCGTTAAGCCAACCTTGCGTTAGAGACAGTCTAGCCAAGTTGTGGCTCTCGAAATCTGAGAGAAATTTGGGTGGTTGAAGAGCAGACAAATTATGCGAAATCGGAAGCAATAAATCCGCCTGACGGTGCTTCGAATGCAGCTGCTGTTTGACTAAACTTCGCAGTAAAGCCAAACTCCTGATGAGAAGAGGCGTAGCTTTGGCAAACACCTACTGAAATCCCATGCGACTCAGCAAAACAGTGTGATGCATGTGCATACATTCTCGCTGAAAATAAATCTGCTCTGCCATGTGCGCTGGGTAGCATATTTGTGTGTAATATATGCTGCATTGTATTATTTGAAACTTGTTGAATCTTTTGCAGCAGATTTCCTACATTCACTTATTACTACAAATGGTTTCAATAACAATTTATTTCTATATTTATTGCACTCTTTAGACTGCCTGGAGAAGTACATCGGGGAACATCCGATGGGGCCACCAGCACCACCTTGCTTCTGTAACAAAGCACCTTTGGAGCTTCTTCACAGAAGCGGGCGCGAGGGCAAGCGAGTATGGAAGATGTGAATCGCCTTAACCTATTGCATTTTTTCAATAAAGTCTGAAGATATGGAACATATTATGGTGCTATACATTGATTCCTTATGGCATGAAAATGTAGCGGCATACTTGGCCACATGTAGATACAGACTGCACACTTTGCAAGACTCAAGAACGCATGAAGATAGCCCATCATGAGCTTCCTAAGTGCAATGGCTGCTCCTTCGATTCATTACACAACCTGCATTTGACCTGATGTGCCCACTGTTATACCCAGCATTCCACCCATCGCCCAGAATTCCACCCATCGGCCAGAATTCCACCCATCGCCCGGCATTCCACCCATCGCCCGGCATTCCACCCATCGCCCGGCATTCCACCCATCACCCGGCATTCTACCCATCACCCAGCATTCCCACCCAGCATTCTACCCATCACCCAGCATGCCCACTGCCCAGCATGCCCATTACCATAATCCACCGTGATGATGGATGATGGATTCCATCATGCCCAGCATCGGGCAAATTTTCAATAGGGTGGCTTGTTTTGCAGGTTCTGCCGCTAATCATCGACTGCACGACTTCAAGCAACAGCTTTCTAGCCCTGCCCGCACAAACTTCTCAGGAAGCAAGTGACGTCATCGAGAACAAGTGCAAAATTCCGGCAAGCGGGACGTCATCTTCGGCAGTGAGCATATAAATCCTTCCCTACAGCCGACGGACTTCAGTGGGAGTGGCAGCACCGCAGTGACCATGTCATCTAAGCATGCCTGGCTTGTTTTGCAGGTTCTGCCGCTAATCATCGACTGCACGACTTCAAGCAACAGCTTTCTAGCCCTGCCCGCACAAACTTCTCAGGAAGCAAGTGATGTCATCGAGAACAAGTGCAAAATTCCGGCAAGCGGGACGTCATCTTCGGCAGTGAGCATATAAATCCTTCCCTACAGCCGACGGCCTTCATTGGGAGTGGCAGCACCGCAGTGACCATGTCATCTAAGCATGCCTGGCTTGTTTTGCAGGTTCTGCCGCTAATCATCGACTGCACGACTTCAAGCAACAGCTTTCTAGCCCTGCCCGCACAAACTTCTCATGAAGCAAGTGACGTCATCGAGAACAAGTGCAAAATTCCGGCAAGCGGGACGTCATCTTCCGGCAGTGAGCATATAAATCCTTCCCTACAGCCGACGGCCTTCGGTGGGAGTGGCAGCACCGCAGTGACCATGTCATCTAAGCATGCCTGGCTTGTTTTGCAGGTTTTGCCGCTAATAACCAACTGCACGACTTCAAGCAACAGCTTTCTAGCCCTGCCCCCACAAACTTCTCATGAAGCAAGTGACGTCATCGAGAACAAGTGGAAAATTCCGGCAAGCGGGACGTCCTCTTCCGGCAGTGAGCATATAAATCCTTCCCTACAGCCGACGGCCTTCAGTGGGAGTGGCAGCACCGCAGTGACCATGTCATCTAAGCATGCCTGGCTTGTTTTGCAGGTTCTGCCGCTAATCATCGACTGCACGACTTCAAGCAACAGCTTTCTAGCCCTGCCCGCACAAACTTCTCAGGAAGCAAGTGACGTCATCGAGAACAAGTGCAAAATTCCGGCAAGCGGGACGTCATCTTCGGCAGTGAGCATATAAATCCTTCCCTACAGCCGACGGCCTTCAGTGGGAGTGGCAGCACCGCAGTGACCATGTCATCTAAGCATGCCTGGCTTGTTTTGCAGGTTCTGCCGCTAATCATCGACTGCACGACTTCAAGCAACAGCTTTCTAGCCCTGCCCGCACAAACTTCTCATGAAGCAAGTGACGTCATCGAGAACAAGTGCAAAATTCCGGCAAGCGGGACGTCATCTTCCGGCAGTGAGCATATAAATCCTTCCCTACAGCCGACGGCCTTCGGTGGGAGTGGCAGCACCGCAGTGACCATGTCATCTAAGCATGCCTGGCTTGTTTTGCAGGTTTTGCCGCTAATAACCAACTGCACGACTTCAAGCAACAGCTTTCTAGCCCTGCCCGCACAAACTTCTCATGAAGCAAGTGACGTCATCGAGAACAAGTGGAAAATTCCGGCAAGCGGGACGTCCTCTTCCGGCAGTGAGCATATAAATCCTTCCCTACAGCCGACGGCCTTCAGTGGGAGTGGCAGCACCGCAGTGACCATGTCATCTAAGCATGCCTGGCTTGTTTTGCAGGTTCTGCCGCTAATCATCGACTGCACGACTTCAAGCAACAGCTTTCTAGCCCTGCCCGCACAAACTTCTGAGGAAGCAAGTGACGTCATCGAGAACAAGTGCAAAATTCCGGCAAGCGGGACGTCATCTTCCGGCAGTGAGCATATAAATCCTTCCCTACAGCCGACGGCCTTCAGTGGGAGTGGCCGCACCGCAGTGACCATGTCATCTAAGCATACCTGGCTTGCTTTGCAGTTTCTGCCGCTAATCATCAACTGCACGACTTCAAGCAACAGCTTTCTAGCCCTGCCCGCACAAACTTCTCATGAAGCAAGTGACGTCATCGAGAACAAGTGCAAAATTCCGGCAAGCGGGACGTCATCTTCCGGCAGTGAGCATATAAATCCTTCCCTACAGCCGACGGCCTTCAGTGGGAGTGGCCGCACCGCAGTGACCATGTCATCTAAGCATACCTGGCTTGCTTTGCAGTTTCTGCCGCTAATCATCAACTGCACGACTTCAAGCAACAGCTTTCTAGCCCTGCCCGCACAAACTTCTCATGAAGCAAGTGACGTCATCGAGAACAAGTGCAAAATTCCGGCAAGCGGGACGTCATCTTCCGGCAGTGAGCATATAAATCCTTCCCTACAGCCGACGGCCTTCGGTGGGAGTGGCAGCACCGCAGTGACCATGTCATCTAAGCATGCCTGGCTTGTTTTGCAGGTTTTGACGCTAATAACCAACTGCACGACTTCAAGCAACAGCTTTCTAGCCCTGCCCGCACAAACTTCTCATGAAGCAAGTGACGTCATCGAGAACAAGTGGAAAATTCCGGCAAGCGGGACGTCCTCTTCCGGCAGTGAGCATATAAATCCTTCCCTACAGCCGACGGCCTTCAGTGGGAGTGGCAGCACCGCAGTGACCATGTCATCTAAGCATGCCTGGCTTGTTTTGCAGGTTCTGCCGCTAATCATCGACTGCACGACTTCAAGCAACAGCTTTCTAGCCCTGCCCGCACAAACTTCTGAGGAAGCAAGTGACGTCATCGAGAACAAGTGCAAAATTCCGGCAAGCGGGACGTCATCTTCCGGCAGTGAGCATATAAATCCTTCCCTACAGCCGACGGCCTTCAGTGGGAGTGGCAGCACCGCAGTGACCATGTCATCTAAGCATGCCTGGCTTGTTTTGCAGGTTCTGCCGCTAATCATCGACTGCACGACTTCAAACAACAGCTTTCCAGCCCTGCCTGCACAAACTTCTCATGAAGCAAGTGACGTCATCGAGAACAAGTGCAAAGTTCCGGCAAGCGGGACGTCATCTTCCGGCAGTGAGCATATAAATCCTTCCCTACAGCCGACGGCCTTCAGTGGGAGTGGCAGCACCGCAGTGACCATGTCATCTAAGCATGCCTGGCTTGCTTTGCAGGTTCGTTACTATTCTTATAGGACAAGTCTTCGCTCAAATTGTATTTGCCTCATTGTGCTGCCGCTCGCGGCGAAGTTGCGTGAATGTTGGCTTATCATGTGGTGCCGCATTGTGCTTAAGATATTGAAAGTAATTCGGGGCCAACAACTGAGGAACTACTTCAACTCATTTTAGACAAGCAAACTCAAATTGAAGTACGGTTGACAGATGTTGAAAGCAAACTAGAATAATTAAACAATCAGTGCATTAAATTGCTAAGACTTGAAAGTACTGTTTGGCGATTTTGAGCGCACTGTGCAACTCCAGCAACAGAAATTTATTATTTATTAAATGATATTGAAGACAAAGCCAGACGCAATAATATTATTGTATTTGGTGTGTCAGAGGATGCGAAAGCAACAAGATCAGATATTGAAACCAAAGTGCTAAAGAAAATTTTTTCCAAACAGCTGGGCGTCTCTGTGACGTCAGTGGAAAGATTACACAGACTTGGGTAAAGGAGGGTTGGGCAGAACAAGCCGGTTATTATCAGGCTGTATGATTTCAATGAGAAAGTGTCCATTTTTAAGAATTGCAGCAAACTGACAGGCAGTGGCGTGAGTGGTTCCGACGATTATTCACAGGTAACTCTGCAAAAAAGAAAACTTCTTTGGGAATCAGCTCGGTCCGATAAGGATAAGGGAGCAAAAGTTAAGCTCGTGTACGATAAACTGATCATCAATAGTACTGCCTATATCTGGGATAGAGCACTGCACGGGCCGATTTTTTTTCAGCCCGGCCCGGGCCCGTTTTTAGGTTGGGCTGCCCGCCCGAGCCCGACCAAAAGTTTTATGGCGAGACCCGGGCCCGGCGCGGGCCCGGAAATAATTTACGTTACCCGCCCGGCCCGCTACCCCTTTATCTTAGGCCCGAGCCCGGCTCGAAACCGGCCCGAACCCGGCCCAAGACCGAAAAAGATCACCGAGCGGCATTAAAAAAAAACAAAAGAAAGAAAAAACAAAGAAGAGAATGAAAGGAATTTATTCTTAAGGCGTAGATACATGTCATATGCAATTATGAACATCATTTGAGCGGTCTGAACGCAAATACCAGCGCACGAAGTCGTACGAATGACCCTGCCGAGCAGTATTGGCAGCAGTTTCCAACGGCGCGACCTTGATGCGGCCCAGGGCCGGTATTTTGTAGCGATGCCTTTGAAGTAATAATGCCTTTTCGCGCTTATCGCGCTTTGTCAGTGGTCAGAGCGACGGTCCGCTCGCGTTATCAACGTTGAGATTGTGAGCGGACTGTCGCTCTGACCACTGACAAAGCGCGATAAGCGCGAAAAGGCATTATTACTTTAAAGGCATCGCTACAAAATACCGGCCCAGTCCACTTAAAAATGTTAGAAAGTAGCGACACGCTTTTATCTGCGCCTCAACGCTCTCGACGGCGCGTCAACCTCCTCCTTTTCTCCCTCTCTTTCGCGGAGGCGGCGCATCCGCCACGCTGAATGGCTGCGGCGCGCGATACTACCCCATCAGGTGACCCTGACGTCACAAAAACGGCGCGAAACTTGCTTTCGCATGCCTTCAGTTTTTCCCGCCCGCCATGCGCTGTCCAAGTGGTGGTCGCCCTGCCGCTCCGAACGTGCGTTTCCTTGTTTTCCCGTCTTTCCGTAAGAATCTGAGCTTCGTTCTATGTGGAAATGCCTTGCTGCTGCGCGTTTCAATGCAGCAGCAGGTCAGAGAAAGGGCTAGCATTATTTTCTATTTCCCGAGGAGAACGGAATATCGTTGGCCGGTTCCGTGGCTCCATAACATCGGGAGAAAGGATTTCGCGCCTTCTAAGGACGTCGTTCTTTGCGAGGTGAATCTTACATCCTTCCTTATATTCGTAGGTGAAGTTGCATGACAATTTAATTCTCTTTGCACAGCCGGGCTCTTTGTTCAGTCAATACAGTGCACTAATAATTGTGCATATAGATTTTTTTTCTTTTTCCAAGTGAGTCGCTTAACTTTTTGTTGACTCTTCGTGCAGTGACAAAGCTTTTTATTTTGTCCTCGCGCGTGCGTTTGTTTTCAATAGTATGTAATTTATAAGTTAATGGCTGTAACTCCTATTCTGTAATGGAGTGTGCGTGCGTGCGTGCGTCTATGTATGTGTGTGTGTGCGTGTATGCATGTGTGTGTGTATGTGTGTACGCGTGTGCATGTATGTGTATGTATGTACCTGTGTGTCCGTGTGTGAGTATGCGTGCGTTTGTCTGTGTGTTTGCGCGCCAAGGAGAAATACTTTGTAGTTAACGTAGTACTTTTTTTCTAACCACCCATCGGTCCAGTCCGCAACCTTCGGTGCCGCCTAGATCATTCTGTAGTTCAGTGCCGTCAGATACGAAATACTGGTAGCGATTTTCATCATGTGAAAACGCGTGAATAAGTATTATTTTGTTTAATTAAACCAAACAATTATCTTCTTTCCTGCATATATATATATATATATATATATATAGGCATATGAACTTGCGTTGGTTAAGCGAAAGTATGAAAATCAGTCAATTAACAACCGCTCAATGATATTGCTACACGCGTGTGGTATTTGATTGTTTGACCGAGGCGCGCGGGCGCCATCACTCTGCGACGTCCTTGTGTTTTCTCCTACATTTGAGACGCACCTTGAGCGTGTTGCAGCCATCCTTGACGTCTTCCGCAAGGCTGGGCTCCAATTAAACTCATCGAAGTGCCACTTCGGGCGCCGACAGATTACAGTGCTCGGCCATCTCGTCGATGCTTCCGGAGTACAACCCGACCCGGAGAAGGTTCCAGCAGTAACGGCTTTCCCTGTACCTCAATCTGTCTAAGACGTCCGGAGTTTTGTGGGGCTCTGTTCTTATTTCAGACGGTTCGTGAAAGATTTCGCAGCAATCGCTCAACCACTCACAGAACTTATGAAGAAAGGCGTGCCTTTTACTTGGGGTTCCCCTCCGGCTGCCGCATTTTCACGCCTTATCACGATTCTGACTAATCCACCGATCATGGCCCACTTTGACCCGTC
The DNA here is from genome assembly GCF_013339745.2 of Dermacentor silvarum. NCBI lineage: Eukaryota > Metazoa > Arthropoda > Arachnida > Ixodida > Ixodidae > Dermacentor > Dermacentor silvarum. The sequence goes on along the minus strand of NC_051161.1, from coordinate 181,265,211 downwards.
CGCACCTACAGAGGTCCGAACCGATGCCAGTGGTTATGGGATCGGCGCCGTCTTAGCGCAACGCCAACACGGACACGACCGCGCTATAGCCTACGCTAGTCGACTCCTGACAACTGCAGAGCGCAACTATTCGATTACCGAGCGCGAATGTCTTGCTCTCGTCTGGGCTGTTTCAAAGTTCCGCCCATATTTATATGGCAAGCCCTTCTCAGTATTCACAAACCATCATGCTCTGTGTTGGCTTTTGCCGCTCAAGGATCCTACTGGCAGGCTCGGTCGTTGGGCTCTCCGACTACAAGAATATCCCTACACAGTGACGTACAAGTCGGGACGCCAACACCAGGACGCAGATTGCCTCTCTCGCTACCCAGTCGAAGACCCGACCTCTACGCCTGAGCCTGACACCGACGCCTGCGTTCTCTCTGTTTTTCCACTGGTCTATGTCGCCGACGAGCAAACAAATGGCCTGACGGAGCGTCTTAATCGCACTCTCACAGACATGCTCGCGAAGTATGTCTCTTCAGACCACACAGACTGGGACCTCACTCTGCCGTTTGTTACCTTTGCCTATAATTCCGGAAACTGACTTCTGGTTAACCTCCCTGCCTTTCCTCTCTCGCTTGCTCTCTCTCTCTCTTGCCTATAATTCCTCGCGCCACGACACAGCCGCCTATTCCCCATTTTCCCTCCTGTTCGGCCGAGAACCAGCACTGCCCCTCGACACAACTCTCCCTGTTCACGCGGCACCCACCAGTGAATATGCACTTGATGCCGTCGCCCGCGCTGCCCACGCAAGGGAAATTGCCCGTGACCGCCTTCTGAACTCCCAAGAGAGTCAAAGGCGTTTGTACGACCAGCGACACCGAGACGTGCACTTCCCGCCTGGTTCTTTGGTGCTTTTATGGTCTCCGTCGCGTCAGGTCGGCCTGTCAGAAAAACTGTTGTCGCGTTACACAGGCCCCTACCGAGTGCTTCGTGCCGTGAGACCCGTCACATACGCGATCTAAAGCCCCTCTATATAAAAATGTCAGAGTTTCGCCCTAAGGGCGAAGCAATGAATGCGATAGCAACGCAGCAATGTCATACGAAGTAAGGTGAGCGTCTTTGGTAGCAATATGAATTGTAGTAAACATGAGCTGATTAAGTAAGCAGGTGTGCTGCGGCGTAAGTAGGCCGACATGAAGAGAGACTCGATCACCACGAGGAGGCGCGTGTGAAACGGTGGTGTTGATGAGAAGCGCTTCCCGTGGGCAGCGCGTGCGAAGGGACAGACCTGTAGCGCTGCACTGCCGATCCGGGCATCATTGCATGTGTAGCGTGCGTTGGAAAACGTGGCCGGACTATTACTAACTGAATGAACAAGCGTGGTGTGAGCACGCACAAACAAACATGAATAGATCACACTGAATGACTGCAGACAACGACTGTCAAAACGCTGGCAGTAAGCGCATATATACGCCGCAGCAGCGGGCGAAGGTACGTGCGGTCTATCGCTTCAACGGAAACTGAGCGGCGAATGCACGGCGCAAAAAGGTCAGAGCCGTGTGGAGATAAGAGACGGTGCGGATGAGCGACGAGCGCGGTTGTTGGCCGCGTAGAAGTGCGCCCCCCCCCCCCCCCCCCCCCGCGCTCCCTCCGGCGCTGGCTTCCCGCTTCCTTGCTTGCGCGTGGGTGATTGAGTGCGTTCGCTCTCCGTGATAGCGCGCGTCCCCGCACGCTTCCGCTCGGGCATACGGCGCGCGGCGAAGATTTTATCTATAGGGAACCTCACGGCGACGGCGACGACGACAGCGAGGGCAGAAATCCGGTAGAAGTGTCCATATAATTGCTATCGCAATAAAAGTAGCGACACTCTCCTCCTCCACCTTCCCTCCTCCTCGTTTCTCCTCTCTTTCGCGCTCCTTTTTCGACCGTTGCGCCGCCTACACCGATTGAAACACGTGCACTTGTTTATCTTTCGCCGCTGATCAGACTCGACGATCGCCGACTGTGTTCGCCGCTATCGCCGTGCTCCTCGCCAGTCGGTAGACGCTTCTCGTGCGAAAATGGCGATGGAGCGTGATCGTAAACAAACGCAGCCAGCGCCCGGGGGCTCGACGGTCCACGTGATGCCATTAGGCCAATACCGATGATAAGTGGTTCTTGAGGGAAAGGGAAAGGTTGGCGCTATCTTCTGCAGCCCTTGAGGGAGCACGGCTCAGCGCCAAATGCCGACGCGGCGTCGGCGTCGGACAGGGTGTGCGAGGAGGCGGCGGCATTCTTCAAAGCGTGACGCTACTTTTAGGGGCGAAGCTCCTTATAGCGGCCCCTGTTCGTCCCCGTCGTAGTAGGTAGCCACGTCTAGTTTTATGAATTGCTCATTAGATGGCGTTGTGTGTCCCTATATGTATGTATACCCATATATACATATATATGTATAGTATAACCGGAAGCCGACTTCCGCTTCCGGTTCCACTTCCGGTTCCGCTTCCGTTTCCACTTCCGGTTCCGCTTCCGGTTCCGGAAGCCAGCTTCCGGCTTCCGGAAAACGCTTCCGGCGTTTTAGGGGCGAAGCTCCTTATAGCGGCACCCGTTCGTCCACGTCGTAGTGTGTAACCAGTCTTAGCGCTAGACTGCACGTTTCTGACGCGTTTGTGCTAGCGTCCCCTTAAGCGGGAGATGGTGCAATTACAATGAAGGGCGCTGTTATAAAATAGGAATGACGTCACATATGGCGCGTGTCATTGGTGGAAGTCAATCGTTCGATTTAGTGCGGCGAGACTGGGCGAATTACACGGAAGATTCACGGTTTACCGATGATTCCCTCCGGAGCTTTGCCAACTCATCATCATTCACCCCGTGGATATGCGGTGATTTTTTTATATATAGGGGCTTTAACGAGATCGCCCCTGACGCCCCATCTGCTTCCCAGTTCAGCGATATCGTGCACGTTACACGACTGAAGCAGTATCACCCTCCCAGTGGTGACACTCAGACGCTGCGGGACGTCGCTTCTGCCGCCGGGGGATTATGCTACACGCATGTGGTATTTGATTGTTTGACCGAGGCGCGCGGGCGCCATCACTCGAGAAAAGAAGAGGAAGAACGAGCTGGGCTCGCGCTGTGAACCTAACCGGTCAGCGCTGCAACCGCTGTTGTAAATACAACCTGTAAATAGTTGCCCGTCTTACTGACTCATCCTTCGCGTAACAATATCTTGGCAGCCGCCGTGAAGTAAAAAGTCATAAGCACGGAGACGAAGTTACGTATCTGGCATGTATTATTCGCGCATGCTAATAAAGTACAAGGCACGTGTTTCTGATAATCTCCCTCAATTCTGATAAACTTGTCCTGTTGAAGTCTGTAAGTTAATCATCAAGTGCCATAGTCTTAGAAGTTTCCGCGTGAGCAATCAGCCTTTTTTTTAGAGACTTAGGGTACTCCAGAGGTGATGGAATGCAATTTCTCGTCGTTTCATAGTGACGGAACACAGGCGCGTGTGTAAAGTTCTATGTTGGCTGTGTCGCAAACAGAGCACGTATTTTGCACAGTGGCATCCGTACAATAGCTTTTGGGCCACTCATTTTGGCGAATTGACTTCAAGTAAACTATCACATTTCTTCTTGGTTACCTTCTCTGAGCCTTTTAAGAGCCAGAATTATGAACCAAATTCTCGTTTATACTCTACGCAGCTTATATTATATGCGCCCAATACACCTCCGCGTTACGGACAACCCAAGTGGCGACGTTGAGGCAAACAGCTCAGCCTCTGTTTGGTACTCATTTTTCGGAGCGCTTACGCTTGGATTTATCGAAGCGTCCTCAAAAAAAAAAGAAAAAAAAAAGAAGTCACGACGTTCTATCGGCAGCGTAATTTCGTCATGACAGTTTCACAAGGGTTAAACAGCCATACAACGCTTCAAAAGGCCGAATAAACAAGCGCGCGCATTGATGCTAATGCGGCTGCAGCGAGACCAAGGACGGTTCAGCGTGCCGTGCGCACCGCGCCGGCCCCGGGGGCAACACTACATTTTCTAGTAGGTACAGCGTTTGACCGCTGGCGCCACGCTGCGCCGCTCGCACGTACCGCGTTTCTATGTGGTTCCGTTCACCGAGGGCGCTCGAACGCAATGATATGGTTTGCACGAATGCAACCTTTGGGAGCGTGGCTGTATGGTTACGGCGCTCGCTTCGGAATCCTGCGTACGGGGTTCGAAACCCGCTCTGGCTACATTTCTTTTTTAATATCACGCTTTTCCCTTTTTTAGGAGGGAAACTCCTTATAGCGGCACCCGTTCCGTCCCCGTCGTAGTAGTAGTAGTGTGTAACCAGTCTGAGAAAAATGAGAAAAAAAATTCCGAAGTTGTGTCCGTAGCGCGCAATCGAACCAGGGACCCCTCGCGTCCGAGCGCGCGGCGTTAGCCCATTACGCCACGAAGCGCACATAGACACACGCACCACGATGGCAATAAATACCCAACATTAACGAAAGGCCGCGTTTCTAGCGCGTTTCTAACGCGTTTGTGCTAGCGCGTTACGGCCCGTGTAAGAAGCTGGTGTAAGACGCTGTGGCCTCTCCGCCTTACCTTCAACGCGTTTCGAACGCGGTGCCCAAGGCGGTGGCAAATCAAGTTCAAGTCGAGGAGCGTTTATGAATACGGGGGGTATACTCTCTCAGCAGTCATGTGATGGCGTCGGCAAACGCGGTGCACGTTCCGGCATGTGTAAATGGCTGCGTAAGACGCTGTGGCCGCTCCCCCTTACTAGAGAGTACTGCACGTTTCTAACGCGTTTGTGCTAGCGTCCCCTTAAGCGGGAGATCCGATGATTCCCTCCGGAGCTTCGCCCACTCATCATCATTCACCCCGTGGATATGCTGTGATTTTTTTTCTCTCACTGTTTGCCAGCGCGCTCGCTTGAACCCCGGCGCCGACGCGAAGCGGCGGTCGTTGGGGTGTTCCGGAGCGCAGCGTAGCAACACCCCAAATAAAAAAATACTGCTCCAGTCAGGTAGACTGCTCCCTCCCTGATAGTGAGATTATATTTGGATCATCAAAACAGTGATGCGTTTATATTACCACCGATCCCAACAGCAGGCTAGTCACCACCAGCCCAGCGTTTTCTCCGTCAATGCCTCCTCCGTTCCAACGGCTGCAGCTCGAAACATGGTACGCGCGAGCGGCGCAGCGTGGCGCCAGCGGTCAAACGCTGTACCTACTAGCAAATGGAAATACGCCATCAAGGGGTTTTAAGTCCACTTGTATCGCAGCGCCACCACAGTATTTTTCCACGTCGGCAGGGTTGCCAGGTTTACTTTGCGCCAATTTTGGCTACTTTTTTAGGCTGGTGGCGGAAAAAAAATATGTCTTCGCTACTTGGCTACTTTTTGGCTACTTTTCGTTCCTTCGATTTTAACAAATTATAAATATCTGGTGACGTCGCAGCCGCTGGCGTTCGACTATATATGGTGTCAAAACCATGGCGGGCATGGCGTGTTTCCAGCTCAAACATTTGGCGCTTGCAGTACACAAAAACAAAGGCTTTGAGATACGTGGTGTTGCCTGGGGCCAGAGTTTGCGGACACTCAAGGGCGCTTCGCGCTTTGACCGCCTTATTTCCGGTAAAGCATACACCACGCACTTCCGGTGTCCACAGAGCTGGCTTATTTGCGCGCGTATTCGAGCATGCATGGTAGCTATGGGGAAGCCCGCCTCCTCACAGCTAGTATTCCGGAAGCAGTGGCTGGACGACCCGAAATTAAAAGTGTACTCATACCGTATTTATCGTCACCCAAAGGGTGTTATTTCTAGCCCTTTTAAGAAAAGTCACGCAAGTCGCGTGGCAACAGTGTCATTTTTGCAAGACATTTAGTCATCCCGAACGGATGCTAAAGTCCACAGTTTATGCTTGAATCCCAGTCATTGTGTACTCACGCCGTACTCAATTTTATCGTCGCCAAAATACTGTGAGTTCTTGTCTTTAAAAAAAAAAATCAGGCACGATGTGTGAAGAGTCATTTTGCAACAGCGCAAAATTGTTGACTTTCGCAACCATTATGATTGCCAAAGTCACCAATTTATGCTTGAATCCGAGCAGTTTTGATTCTGAAGTGTTAATACTGTATTTACTTACATTTTCGCAAAAAGGCTGTTGGATTTTGTCGTTCAAATAAAGACGTCGCAGCTGTTTTCACGCACGCGTGGCTACTTTTGGCTACTTTAAGAGCCTTTGGCTTAAGTTAGCTACTTTTTGGTTAGTTTTTCTAATTTTTGGGCTACTATTCGTCTTTTCAACCTGGCAACCCTGCACGTCGGGCGCCTCAATGCAAAGCATGCGCCGCCCCAGCCGCTCGTCCCACTCAACCGTGTTCTAGTAGACTATAGCCGAAGCGCAGCCACGACCGGTCGTGAGCGCAGCGCATGGATGGAGTAAATGGAGAAAGAAAGCTTCTCGTTTCTCCATGATGCAGCGTAATGCGCTGCTGCTAGGCGGGAGAACATGCGTGCAATCATAGATGGACGCAGTGCCATATTTCAGCCGCGTGACGAATGATCTTATCATACCAGTCATCGTTTTACCAATTTACCTTTGCAGAATCCACAAGTCGCGAACGCGCTTGCACCGCGCTGAAACCATTAATTACATTGATATAGGTAAGGAATACAATGGCATCCTTTGGTTTGAGGTGACTTCGGTCTTTCTGGACTTTTACATTCTGTTCAAACAGCGTTACGATGGAAGAAAAAAAAATACGACGGAAGAAGAAAAAGGAAGTACACAGGAGTAGCACTGCTAGCTTCCAGCTGCGCCGGGGGAACAGTTTTTCAGAGTCCAGACGCACGACGATAACTCGCTGCACGTTACATGCACACTACCAGAAAGTCCGAGCCGGGCCCGGGTCAAAAAGCACATGCGGTGCCCGAGCCCGGCCCGAGCCCGTGAAAAACTGCCCTACGCGGCCCGGCCCACGGGCCGGGTCGGGCCCGGGCTTTCGGGTAAGCCCGAGCCCATGCAGTGCTGTAATCTTGGATCCGCTAACCAACTCTCGTGTAAAGTTGCCAGCTACCCATGCGAACACATCCGGTGTTCATGAATGACAGAAGAAAAATCATGAACTTAGAATACAACACGTAAATGCGTGAAGTGTTTTAAATAAATCTGAACGCCTCGAATACCTAGCGATACTATACAATCCTCATGTTGTTGCCAGGACAGAGACGTGGCTGCATAAAGATATTCGGAGTGAAGAAGTGTTTCCTAGCTCATATAATGTGCTCCGCAGGGACAGGACAAACAGAGGAGGAGGTGTGGCATTACTCATTAAGAACACATTGCAATATGAACCCTTCCCATTTATTAGTTATCACGAAAGCATATGGTGTAAACTACTTATGACATTAGTAATCGGGGTCATTTATAGACCTCCAGCAAGCCCTGTCGACTACCTCCGAATGATTGATGAACAGTTAAGTACTCTAACGAACAGTAGAAGCAGAATTATACTTACAGGTGACAGAATTCGCCCGGTGTATATAGATTGGGAGGCGCGAGTTCCCGGCTCAATGGAAAGGTCTCATGCTGACTCGAATGTTAGAGATTATGACGAAGTATGGTCTAATTCAGACGGTCATGAAAACCACTCGAACTCAAGGAAACTGTAATTCGCTGTCGGATTTAATATTTATGTCTGGAGAAGCTTTTGATTATAACATAGATATTCACGAGAGAATTTCGGACCATAACAGTGAACTTGCCACTATTAATGTTAATAAGAAGTGCGCCTCAAAACAGAAGGCGGTAGACATAATTTTAACGCAACTGATGACACTTCAGTTATTGACTACTTAGAATCTGCCTTTGATACAATGATACAAGATGATGGCGCTGAGCACCCAGTGGCAATATTTCGTCTCAACAGTGAGGAATTGTTTGAAGAAATTTCTGCCACTGAAAAAAAAAAAAACAAAAAACAAACGGTCTCGAAAAGACAATCCGTGGATTGCTCGAAATATCATTCATTTAAAACGACGTCTCCAACGTGCTCGTAAAAAGAAACTCAAACCTGACAGCGTAGTTGCTAGTCTCAGTGCGCAAGTGTGAAAAGAGCTCAAGGAGGCGAAACCGCATTTCCTTAGCGCTCCCCAAAATTTTGGAGGTATCTCTCCGGCTCCAATCCAATTATAAACGGAGTACTAATAAACAGTGCTTTATGCTGTGAACCGAAATCAATCGCTGAAGCATTTAATAGTTTCTTTGTGTCCGTATTTAGTTCAAAACAAGGCGAACCCTCAATGGAAGCATCAGGCAGGCAGCATTGTCATATCGCGAGAAGGTGTAATTTCATTACTCTTAAAGCTGCATCCTAAGAAGTCGCCTGGTCCTGATAAGATACCTAATGAGTTTTTGAGGCGTTACTGTGAATGGGTTCCTATTCTTTAGAGAAGATATTAATAACATCGTTACGTGAGAGTACTGTACCAAGTGACTGGCGGCTAGCAAGAGTTGTGATAAATTGGACATTTCCAATTATCGTCCTATATCTATCAGATGTTCTGCATGTGAAATATTAGAGCATTTAATATCTAATTATCTTGTAGAATACTTTGAAAGTCATCAACTTTTTTATGGCAAGCAGCATGGCTTCCGTAGTCGTCTCTCGACAACAACACAACTTTTCGAAATTACTCATGCTTTTGCCGCGGCCTTAAACTCGAAAGAACAAATTGATGTTATTACGATCGGTCTGTCCAAGACCTTCGACAGAGTGTGTCATGTCAAAATTTTGCACAAATTGCATGAGTTTGGTATTGACGAACAAGTTATCAATTGTATCAAGGCTTATTTAACTAACAGAGAACAGTTTGTAGTAAATGATGAAGAATGTGAAGATGAAGAATTTCAACACTGTTAGTTTTATTTTCCAAATGTATAGTTTTGGCATTGTAAGCTTGTCGCATAGGAACATTTCCTGTTGCCCCTGTCAAAGTGCAATTATTTGGTACAGACCCCATCAAGCCTTTTTTGGCTTTTAGTCTGTGCCCCCAGCATTTTGTACATGCTATAATGTACCATAATGCGAAATAAAATGAATGAATGAATGAATGAATGAATGTTCTTCGACTGCATCAGTTTCATCCGGGGTTCCGCAAGGGTCCGTTTTGGGTCCTATGCAGTTTTTATTATATATCAATGATATCGCGAAGGACATAAATCCTCTCGTCGAAGTGCGATTGTTTGCGAATGATATTGTGTTATTTTGTCGCATAAAAAGCCTGCGAGACCAGGTCTTGTTGAATGACTCTTTGAAAGTTGTATATGACTGGTGTGTAAAGTGTAATATGCTAATCAATTATGAAAAGTCCACTTCTATGATTGTGCCAAAGAAGAAGACGCCATTTGTGTTCCCGTATAAAATTAACGACATAGAAATAAAACGTTCCAGTAAATTAAAATATTTAGGAATTACGATTTCTCATCACATGAACAAAATATATGTGGAACAGCCCAACGAAAACTTGGATTCCTACGGCGAAAACTAAAAGATGCACAACCGGATGTCAAATTAAAAGGATATAAATCAATAGTAAGGCCAACTCTGGAATACGAAAGTATAATTTGGGATCCAAATCAGAAATATCTCCCTGACAAGCTTGAGCGTGTTCAGAGAATGGCAGTGAGGTTTGTACTTTCCTGTTACCGAAGAGCGCAGTCCGTAACAGAACTTCTTGCACGTGCAGAGCTACCAACTTTGGCTGTTCGCAGAAAAATTACTAGGCTTAAGTATCTTTACCAGCTCTATCACAATGCATTCAATTTGGATTCCGGCTTATACTTGCGGCCGCCCGGTAGACGGTCATCACGTACTAATCATCCCTTTGCAGTTATGCCATACGTGTCGAGTGTTGACGTCTATAAATATTCGTTTCTGCCAAAAACAATTATGGAATGGAATAACCTTGAGCGAAGCATATTTGATAACACTTGTTCATTAGAAACTTTTTAAAAAGAGTTGGACCTGTGCTGTATTGATTGAATGTACCCTATCCACCCTGTAACAGCCCGGAAGGGCTAACAGTATTCGAAACTAAAATAAATTTAAAAAATGTTATAGCCCAGCGCAAGACGCACCTGCATGATTTATAACTTACTCGAATGTTGTCATTGATTCTATCTATCGTATATATTCTCGTGACCTTTGCGTAATCAGATTGTATGCGCGACTCGAATTGTGTTGTACTTTCTGGCAGGCACGCGGGTACCACCGATTACGCTGCAACGTTCGACGAGTCTTGTATTAAATGGCATGCTTGACCCGCAGATCGCATTTCATTGCGATAGCAATTATATGGACACTCCAAGCGCATTCCTGCCGTCGTCGTCGTCGCCGTGAGGTTCGATATAAAGTCCAACAGCGATAAACTCGTCGCCGCGTGCTGTATGCTGTATGTGAGAGTAAAAGCGCGCGAGGCACGCGCGCTTTAACTGATAGCGAACACACGGCGGAGAGCCAACACATCTCCGGTCGTGCGAAAGGCCGTGGGGAGATGGGAGGGAGAGAGGGAGGGGAGGCAACGTTTAGCTGCGGCACTAAGGCTACGTTCACACTTGGTCTCGCAGCAGGCGGAAGCGGCAAAAACTTCGAAAAATCCGCCCGTCCTAGGCGGCAAAGCGGGCGTAAAACTAGGCGGCGAGCAAAATCGGTCTCGGACCGATTTTTTCGCCATGGCGAGGCGAAAAGGCGGCGGAAAGTCGCAAACATCCGGTCGTAAAATTGTACATGGCATCAAAAGTGTAGGCTGCGATGGTGCTCGACGCGATCTAGATCCACCACTTCTCTCTACGACAAGAGTGGTACTAAAACGTACTGTCAGCAATACTCGCGATAGTATTCAACGTCGCGCGACCGGAGGTGCGGAACGAAGCCTTGGGGTGACCCAACTTCTCGCGCTTTTGCAAAGCTGGGCGAACCCACCACCCGCGCATCCGAGGTGTCTGCTCCTTCCGTTTATTCATTGTCCATTTCTAGGAAACAAGTATGTAGAAGTATAAAAAGCAATTTCTTCTCCCACTTCCATGGCAGAAAAAAAGTTGGGCAGATACCTCGTTGGCGCTCCGCAATTCTCGCACGGGCGCGGTTTGTTGCAGACGTCGCAGGGAGCTTTTTTCGTTGCGCGGTGCTTTTCTCGTCGCGACAATAGATTGGGAGCATCGGTCTCATGTCTCACGTAGGACGCGAAGGCTTGGGCGAGCCCCAACACAAGGGCCAGCCCGGGTGTACTGGCCCTTTGGTGTACTGGAGGCGCCGCCAATAACACGAAATGATGAAATGTTATTACAACTTCTACATAAAAGCTATTAAAGAAATATTATCACGCCTAGGCACCAACCTGTGACTCAGCGCTACCGCGCCCGTGTCACGAGAATTACGGAACGCCAACGAGGAATTTATCGAAGGTCGCAGATGACACGCGAAGTTGCGCGAAATAAACACTTTTGATGACGGGTGGGACAACGAATGAACATACCGCTCGAAATGGTGCGATAATGAGCGCCACCACGCCGACAAACGTACGCAGACTAGATGGATGTGGGCGAAAGCCGCAGCGGTGGCCGCGGCAATAGCAAAACAAATGTGAACAACTTGGACATGCGCGGAAAAGATTTTCCGGCCGCTTTGGTCTTTCCGCCCGCTTGCCGCTTCCCGAGTGTGAACGTAGCCTAAATGCGTATCTTGCGACCGGGCGCAAGGGGAACTGGCGACTCCCAGGGGAAAGCAGGAAAGCGAGAAGGCAGCGCGGGAGGGAGGGTGCGCGGCTTCTACTCGGCCAGGATCTGCGTACTTATACTTTGCGCGGCTGAGGGCTGTTGCGCGCACCGTGTCTTTAAAGCGATCTCCACACGGCTCTGACCTTTGCATGCGCTGTGCTTTCACCGCTCAGTTTCCGTTGAAGCGATAGACCACACGAACCTTCGGTCACTGCTCCTGCAGCGCTTGATCACGTCAGCGTTTTGACAGTGCTTGTCTGCGGTTATCGAGTGTGATCTATTCATGTTTGCTTGAGCGCGCTTACACCATGCTTGGTAATTCAGTTAGTAAGCGAATGTGTCCAAGTTTATGCAGCCCATAAAACTGCTATACTTACTGCATATAGCTCTCTACTAGTAGATTTGCTATCGCAATTGATGCTTCGCCTTTCGGAAGAAACTTGGACTTTTTCGACGATCGAGGAGTGTGCTCGCCGCTATTACTGCGCTGAGTGTTACTTGTATTGCTGGGCGCCCCAAAAAAGTTGACATTGACATTGAGTCTTTCTTCACTGTTAATTACACATAAATATATATAGCAGCCTGTCCTGTCGTTGCATATCGCGGTGAAACTAAGCGGATAAATTCGCTGCTGTAAAATTTTGGCAGGTTTACCGAACGATGCACTTTAAGTTTCAAGTCAACCTGCTTTCTTCAGCAACCAGTAGGCGTCCTCTGACAGAAGCGTTATTCTTACGACTTTCTACGCATGTGATGGTTCTGCTGCTGCTGGCAAAGCTCCTTGTTGCAGCCATAGCGTCAGTGGCCGTTGGCGTCTACGGTCAGGGAAACCAGCTACAGCAGATCGTCATCAAAATTTGTGGTAAGTCTCTTCGCTTACTTTTTGACTGATTGTTTATTGTGGCTCCTCCAACTACACAATAACAAACCATCGCAGCGTTTTGGCTTGCAGTAGCCAAGAACGAGAATCCTGATTGTTAATTTATAAGTTACCTTCTGTACGTATTGTCGTGCGTTGGTTATTTTCATCATCTTTCATCAGGGGGGGGGAGGAGGGGGGGGGGGGGGCGGAGGGTGCGAGTTGGGCTGCTACCGGTGGCAGGTTAGTATTTTATTTGTCTGCTTTCAGTTTCTTTTACGTTCCGATTTCTAAACTTCGATTACAAACAACCAATAATTTGCCGTTTATTTCCTTTGGTGCATTTATTCTTCATGTGGTTGGGACTATACAACAATCGGGCCCCCTCGACTCCCCTCTATCGCTTTTTTCTTTATTGAAGGTTCATTGCATAGACATTATGTTTTAAATTACCTCTATTATCACAACAGACGATGGCCTATTCGTGTAAGTTCACCTTGAGTTAGTGTATCGGCCAATATTATTTTGTAAATCCCCAGAAAACTCCTAGAACTGACTCATGAAAGCCGCAAACATTGCTCAGTGAGCACCAGCAAGTTCACTTCATTAAGTTTCGGGAAGTTATCGCTCGTCCAGTTTTATTTCCCATTACCTAATTATTTCTACGCTTACATTAAAAGTAACCTAAGCGTTATCGGCAAAGTGTGTTTCTTCGGACCTCGAGTGCATATGCTTTCCTAATTTTCCCGAACGATACATGGAGTCCTTGTATGTAGTGGTGTTAGTGAAGACGAAGAAAGCCATTCAGCAAGCACATCCTGCAGTGGGTCATCCAAACCATTTAGTGCACGCAATTTCTTGCCCTGCTTTTCTAGACGTCTGGTTAGTTTTATGTTTCCATTATAACGACTCCTCATTTTCCCATGCATCATGAACGACGCAGGTGTGAGACGCCTGAGTCATGATGGCGGCGTAGGATAACACGAATAATGTATCTTATACGACCTGCCAGAAGGGCTAGCTCACAAGATTAAGGGCAATGTGAGGTACATCACACTTAATACCTGCCCCAATACTTAATACCTTAAAGTTTGCCCAATGCCACATAATTAAAAAGGTGGAGAAGCTAGTTTTTTGGCTCCCAACACCAAGTTTATAGGTCGCACTCGATCCGTCGTTGACAGTGTACTGGCGAGTTGCCAGTTCCTAAGTTGAACTACCACGTCACGCAACTGCGGTTAGAAAGGACGCTCTATGTCCGTCGCTTTCGCCGTGAACAGTGCTGACACCCAGGTTGCCAATCACTGATAAGAGCGGGCGTGAGGATGGCCCCCGCGGGGGCATTATTGGCAAAGCGTGGCGCACGTAATGACTCCCGCCTGCGGCAACTTGCCTTTCATTTCCCGTATTATCTGACGATATTTCTACACTTGCGTTAATCATAATAAGTAACTTCCCTCGTGCGTTCCCAGTCTTCGTGGCTTATCACTTGGTACGGTCGTGGCCACGATTGCGATTAACTCTCTGGTGCGGCATATTTGATACCAAGGCACCATGGCATACACAGAAAGTAACAGGCTGACAAGCGTGCTGACCAGGAAAAGAAGGCTGGACTTGGCAGTCGTGAGAGTGCCGATAAGCTGAATTGGTGCCAGTGTGATAATTTGTCGACATGAAAAATGTAGCTGGTAAAAGACGAGCCACAAAATAGCGGCGTTGCGCTGCTAAGCTGTGGCCGAAATGCAAGAACGCCCGAGCATCGGGTGGCCGAAGTTGCTGTGGCGTGCTTCACAATAGTGCACAACGCAGCCGAAAACACCTAACGGCCACGTTACTCGCTGAGTGCTGAGGCCTAGGTGTCGTTGGTAAAGGACACAAAACCTTAACTAAAGTTTCAGAGGACATGAAAATTGGGCAGCTTCCGAGTTCCTTGCCCAAATGCTGTGAGCACGCCGCATGTATCACCTACTAGAAGGCAAGTGTAGAAATAGTTTTCCAGGATACACTGGCACGTACTTTTCCGCCCGTGTATTCAATCAGGATTATTGTCATTTGCTCGTTATTTCTACTTACTTATTGCCTATTGCTTTGAAGCCACAGGCTGTATCGGGTTTGTGTCAGTAATATTTTTGGTGCGATGCATTACGTTACGTAGTCCATGAAATCACGCACGAATCTTGCAATTGCTGTAGATTTGCTTATGTCGCGCTTCGACCTTAGCAACTCCATGTTCTCAAGTTTTGTAGCAACTAACACAACAGGGACAATATCGTTGGTTACTCGTTATACGCTGTTGTTCGGGACGATACCTTCGGCTTCGACCATTCTCACGGAGCACACGTAAACCACTCATTGGCCGGCACACTCACTAATGTGTTCACTGATTTCTAACACGTGACTGTGTCTCAGCCACTTTCATTAAATGGGACTGCACGTTAGGGAAGGCGAGGAAAACAATACTTATTAATGCGAGAGAGCGTCTGCTGCTGTAAATTTTATAAAATCATATTTTTACTGTAACATTGTTTTTGATCAAAAATAACCGCAAAATCATTCCGCTACAACAAAATATTGGTTCGAGTTAGGTGATCGTTGGACGTTTTATTCCGAGACCATGACAAAGAAACAATTCTGAACTAGGCATAGAACAGGCATAGACTGGCGCCTGACACCGGCAAAAAGAAATATTGCCGAGAGCTAGTGGGGCTATACTAGTCCAGGTGCAACCAAACTAGGAAGGCCCACTAAACTTCATCAAAGTCACTCCCACACCAGAACAGGAATTGCCCTCCCTGGTGCAGTATTCGGCCACTACCTCCCTAATGACTCCGACAATTAACCCAAGGCCCTCAGTTCCCAGTGGCTGCGGAGCACCTGACCAAGGCGGCGGTCGGAACTGCGACGCGGGAGAGGGCGCTAAGAATCTCTGGGTCCGGACAGGCCGCCAATGGAAACTGAACCTGGCAACGTTCAACACACGCACCCTCTCGAGGAGGCTAGCTTAGCAGGGCTAGGTGAGGAATTATCAGACATTGCCTGGAATATTATTGGCCTTAGTGAGGTTAGAAGAACTGGTGAGGCTTATAGAGTGCTGACTAACGGCCACGTCCTCTGCTACAGAGGTCTTCCAGGTAAGAGAGAATTCGGGGCAGGATTTTAATCCATAAGGACAAAGCGGGTAACATTGATGAATTCTAAAGCATTATTAAGAGGATAGCGGTCGTCATAATACAGCGGAATATGAGATATATAATGAAGGTAGTGTAAGCCTACGCCCCTACCTCCAGTGCCACGTCCTCTGCTACAGAGGTCTTCCAGGTAAGAGAGAATTCGGGGCAGGATTTTAATCCATAAGGACAAAGCGGGTAACATTGATGAATTCTAAAGCATTATTAAGAGGATAGCGGTCGTCATAATACAGCGGAATATGAGATATATAATGAAGGTAGTGCAAGCCTACGCCCCTACCTCCAGTGACGATGATGAAGAAATAGAGCAGTTTTATGAAGAAGTTGAATTAGCAATGAGAAAGTTGCAAACTCAGTATACTGTAGTCATGGGCGACTTCAATGCAAAAAAGGGGGAAAAGCAGGCTGGTGACCAAGCAATTGGCAACTACGCAATCGATTATAGGAACTCAAAAGGAGGTTGGTAGAATTCGCGGGAAAATGAATACCTTCTTCAGGAAGCGCAGCAACAGGAAGTGGACCTCAAAAAGCCCTAATGGAGAAACAAGGAATGAAATAGATTTCATACTATCTGCCTACCCCAGCACAGTGCAGGATGTAGAAGTGTTGGGTACGGTAAAGTGCAGTGACCATAGGTTAGCGAGGTCTAGGATTTCTGTCAATTTGAAGAGAGCAAGAGCAAAATTAGTCAAGAAGAAACAGGCCAACTTAGACGCAGTAAGGGTAAATGCAGACCAATTCAGGCTCATGCTCGCAAACAAATATGCAGCTTTAGAACAGAATGATGATAACATAGAGGTAATGAATGAAACCGTAACTAGGCTGATCTCAGAAGCAGCAATTAAAGTGGGAGGTAAGGCACCAAGGACACCAGTAGGTAAGCTCTCCCAAGTAACAAAGGACCTAATAAAGAAACGACAAAACATGAAAGTGGCAAACTCGAGAGATCAGGTAGAATTCGCTGAACTGTCATAAGTGATCAACAGGAGGAAAGTAAGGGATATTAGAAATTGTACAGTGGGAAACATTGAGGAAGTATTAAAATATCGATGCAACATGAAATCAGTGACAAGAAAACTTGGCATAGGACAAGGCAAGATGTATGCACTGAAAGATAAGCAGGGTAATATCATCAGCAATTTCGATGACATAGTAAAAGCAGCGGAAGAATTCTATACTGACCTGTAGAGTGCCCAGAGCAGCCAAGCTACTTTCATTTGAAGTAGTGATGAACAGGTTACACATACTCCTTCTATAACTAGCGATGATGTTAGAAGGGCCTTCAAAGACATGACTAGGGGAAAAGCTGCTGGAGAAATGGAATAACAGTCGATATAATCAAAGATGGTGGAGATATGCTTGAAAAGCTTGTGGCCCTTTATACGCAATGCCTCACGACTTCAAGTGTACCAGAGAGCTGGAAGAACGGCGACATTATACTTATCCATAAGAAGGGAGACGTTAAAGAATTGAAGAATTATAGACCCATTAGCTTGCTTTCAGTATTGTATAAAATATTCACCAAGATAATTTCAAATATAATCAGGGCAACACTTGACTTCACTGAACCAAGAGAACAGGCTGGGTTCAGGAAATGATATTCTGCGATGGTTCATGTGTCCACGTCATCAATCAGGTAATCGATAAATCTGCGGAGTCCAATAAACCTCTTGTAAGGTAGAAGAAGAAATGAAAAGGAGAAGAAGAGAAAGAAGCTACAATAAACAAGGATGGCTGCCTTGTCATACTGATTATCTCAGTTTTATTACAAATTTGGCGCAGTCAAGGACAGGATAGGAACCTGTGTTGCGCACCTCATCCGCGTCGTTTTACCGAGGACCATGTGCTTGAACGTCACCGAAGTTTGCGCGGACTACGACAGGTGTGCGAGCGTGGCCTTCCACGGAAGATGCTTCGCTGTTACGGGTGAGCACTGATATCTTCAGAGCGCTCACAAACACGACGTTTTGCTATTGGTGGTAGTACGTAACTGTGTACGACCAGCGTGAGTGAACAAGACCGGAAATATGAGAGTGCGAAAGACATTTTTCATCGTATAATGGAATTCGAGCAGAAAAACTATGAACACCAGCAACAAATATTGGAGCTCCTGACGAAAAGCATCCTCCAGCATTCTCGGAGGCCGTCGTTGGAAACGATAAAACCGGATGTTTATAACGGTTCATCATCTGCAAACGCTCAAGCCTGACTGAGTTTCTATGAGTACGCGTGTGACCAAAATGGTTGGCGACAAGACCTTCACAAGGTTATGAATATGCGCTTGTACCTACTAGGCATAGCGAAAACCTGGCATGACTTGAGAATCACGGAAAGAGGGAACCGGCCGTGGGCTGATTGGAGAGCATGGAGTAAGATAAACAGGAGCGCCGACTCCGCCGCCGCGCAACTCATTCGCTCGGCTCAAACCGTGTAACGCTAAATTATACGTCGTGTAGCGCTATCTGTCGAGGCGCGTGGAAAACACTCAACAGCTTGCTTCCATGTGCGCATGCGCTGGGTGGCGGAGACCGGCAGCGACGGCGGCGCAGAACCGGCAGGGCGGCACCCGTAGAGCGTGTCGTCTGCTACAAACGTGGACCCTCGGCCGTCTCAATTTGACAGCAATCAAACACAAAACATTATATGCGCGCAAATAATAAAAGCGCAAATAAACACGCGGTAGCGCTTTTATGCACGCATACGAAACATTTTTAGATGTCTTTAGAGGAAACAGACGACAAATGATGCTGTACAAAACGACACAGCAGAAGTACTTGTTTTTCACTCCTCTACGTCTGCGCGGAAGCGAAGGTGCAACATTTTCGTCTTCCTCGTTTTTTTACCATGTCTGCAGTATGTTTATTTATGCCTGACGGAACAAGGTATCTTGATACTTGTGCGTGAAGAGATTGAGCAACAGGAGAGTGTTTTGTTCCCGGCTGTATATCTGGTTATGGCAAAGGACGCGACAAGTTTTCGCTCTTCGCTTCGCCATCTGATCTTCAACTACTGCACCAGTGGCGTCAAAAAATTCCTGAAATAAGCGGCGCTTAAAGCAATGGACAAAACATGTGCGCGACACTTCGAGAAGCAGCTTATTTTTGATAGTTCAGCAAAGGCAAAGGCGATGTCCTACTAGATCTAAAGAAAGTGCCTCGACTTCGAAGCGGAGCCGTTCCTTCAATTTGTTTAGGGAAGCCTGGTGTAGCTCAATGATGCTGAATGCCAGAGGAACCAGAAGACGCCAATGCGGAAGGACGAGAGGAGCCCAATTTAAATTTGTCTACAACTACACACAGTGCATTTCCTTGTCCAGAGACATGCCGTAATGTAGAGAGAGAGAAAGCAAGGAAAAGAAAGACAAGGAGGTTAGCCAGTGTAAATACCGTCTTGCTACCCCGTAAATTCTCAGCCTTGCCTTCGAGATGATTCCCCCAGTTATGCAGACACATAATCAGAGCTTCTCTTGTGAAATAATGAGCAGGAAACACTGGCAGGAATTCCTAATTATTATGTTTAATGAGAATGTGGCTATTCTGCTCGCAAGAGCACCGGGCGACACGAAAAGCACCGCGAGACACAAAGAAGCAAGCGAAGCATCTTAGCACTTGATGCGTGCTCAGATAAAAGAGTGATAAACGTCAGCTTTTTCATAAAAACTTCTTTTCGCTGTCGTCTGTCAGTGCTTGAGATCACCCGAACTGCCGTTATACCATTTGCCGCCTTACCATTTGCTATACTTTTTCTTTCCGTCTTAGTTTCCGTTATTTGTTTATTTTCTGTTCATGTGCCTTGTAAAGTTCCATGTAGGCCACCTGACAAATTCCCTGCATTTGGCCTGTATAAAATAAATTAAATAAAATGATACATGACCTGTTTCTTCTGCTAACGTCACTCCGTGAACCGCAAGAGCTGTGTGCGCTACAGGCGTCAGGGCGTGCGCGGAGCAGGCGACAAAACGGATAGGCAAGCAGGCGCCGCGAGAGAGTCCCAGCGCCTTTGCTCCTTCGGTTTGTTGGGCCCGCCTCTCCGCTGCAGTTTTTCTTCATTCGTAGCGCCATCTGGCGAACAGGCTGTGAAGCAGGAAGCGGCGTTTCAGAATGTGTCCCTTCCAGACGAGCGGAGTCGGCGCTCCTGTCTTATCTTACTCCGTGGTGGAGAGACAGTTTTTTGACGTCTTTCTCCGACACTAAGCTCCAGAGTAGGGATAGCGCTATAGCCTTCAAATATAGTTCTGGCCCTCTGGTCTAATACGTTTTTGAGAAGAGAAGGCTTCTACATGTTGCTGACTCCACGTTATGGGACTCGTCGCTCATACCTCTAATTATATTGGGACTTCCTAAGAACATGCAGCACGATGTCCAACTACGAACTCCGCATACTGTGGATGACTTGCTTAAAACTATGAAAGATTAAAACTATGAAAGTGTACAATCATTGCATTCTACCGGTGCTAACATATGGGGCAGAAACTTGGAGGTTAACAAAGAAGCTCTAGAACAAGTTAAGGACCGCACAAAGAGCGATGGAACGAAAAATCTTAGGACTAACGTTAAGAGACAGGAAGAGAGCGGTTTGGATCAGAGAACAAACAGGGATAGCCGATATTCTAGTTGACATTAAGCGGAAGAAATGGAGCTGGGTAGGCCATGTAATGCGTAGGGTGGATAACCGGTGGACCATTAGGGTTACAGAATGGATACCAAGAGAAGGGAAGCGCAGTCGAGATCGGCAGAAAACCAGATGGGATGATGAAGTTAGGAAATTTGCCGGCGCAAGTTGGAATACGCTAGCGCAAGACAGGGGTAATTGGAGATAGCAGGGAGAGGCCTTCGTCCTGCAGTGTACATAAAAATATAGGCTGATGATGATGATAATGATGAAAGATTTATGCACTCTGCAGCATCAAGAGAGTGCTTATAACGGCTGCAGTACTTCATCTAATGAAGATCACAGATTGCAGTGTAAAACTGTGACCAAGTTGACATCGGGAGGTCACCCTTTCTCATTTCAAGAGACCATCTTCCGTACCGATCGTGCCAAGCTTGTGCACATTTCTGTGCAAGCAAATGGGAAGGACGTCAAGGCTTTAGTAGATAGTGGAGCTTCGATAACAGTTGTAAATAAGAGCGAAATTCCGGACCTAAGCATCGTGCAAGATTCTCCTGCGACGGTGTACGGTTACGAAGGCAGGAAAAAGTCGTATAATGAGTGGGGGGAAGTGTTAATCACGTGCAAAGGAAAACGCACATTACCTAAGGCTCTCGTACTCGACGGAGTAAAATATCAGTTGCTCTTGTCTCGCCCAGTCATGCAACAGCTGCGACTAAACCTCTACTGGGATGGGGAAGTCACTACTCGAGATGACCGCCAAATGTCTTCGGTTTCACTTGCCGAACTTCAACGGAAGCCTACCACAGCAGCGGACGTTATCAAGTTGTATCCAGAGCTAATATGCGTAGGGGGCTATCCAAAGGCAACATCAAAGTTTGAAGTACCGTTTGAACTTCGCGACAAGACGGTAGTAAAACGCAAGGCCTACTATATGTCACGAGAGAAGAAACATTGGTTGAAGGAAGAACTACAGAAGATGCTCGACGCCGGTGTCATCCGCCCATCAACCTCTGCCTTCGCTTCTCCGATCACCATTGCTCCTAAAGGAGATGGCACATTTCGTCTCTGCACTGATTACAGGCAGGTCAACAAACAGACTGACTTATTTCCGTTTCCAATGCCACTTATCGACGAAATTGTCAACGAAACCGGGGGCTGCAAGATTTTTTCTCGCTTGGATCTGTGCAAATGCTTCTAGAAAGTGCCACTGTAAGAGGAGACAAAAAGACTTTCCGCCTTTGTGACACCATTCGACATATACGAATGTAATAGACTACCTTTTGGCTGGAAAAACTCACCTGCATGGTTTCAAAAGATGATGAACTGTGTTCTTAAGCCATATCTCGGAATTTTTTGCAATGTTTACATTGATGACATCATCGTGTATTCGAGATCTAAGCAGGAGCACACCGAACATCTGGCGAAGGTCTTACAAGCGCTCAGCAATGCCGATCTGAAGATAAATGAAAAGAAGAGTGATTTCTTTCAGTCAAAGGTCGTTTTCCTCGGTAGAGTGTTCGACGGTGCTACCAAAAGTATCAAGCAATAGTCTGTACACCGAATTTCCACACTTACGAAGCCGCATGACCTTCATTCGCTGCGAGTTTTTCTTGGACTAGCAGGCCACTTCAGGGCTTTCATTAAGGATTTTGCAAGATGACAAAGTGCCTGACCGAGCTGACAAAAAAGGATGTTCCTTTTATTTGGTGTGATGAGTGCGAACAGGTCTATCAGGAACTAGTGCGCAGCATCTCGTCTGACCCAGTACTAACTTTACCTGACTTCAGCCTGCCGTTCGAGATGAACACTGATGCATCACACTATGGTACAGGGGCAGTGTTGTTCCAGTTCTCCCCTAAATCGACAGCTCCGAGTCATTGGGTACTATTTCTACACGTTTAACGCTACTCAGCTGAACTACTCTACTACGGAGAAAGAGGCCCTTGGCTTCCTCATGGCCGTGCGATACTTTAAATCATACATAAACGGGGGAAAATTCAAACTGTATACAGACCATTAGGCTCTGACCTATCTCCTCTGTCAGTCGGAGCCAAGAGGAAAGCTGGCGCGCTGGATAAACGAACTACAGCAGTACGATTTTGAGGTTATCCACCGTGCAGGCAGCGGGTTGACGGATGCAGATGCGGTACCAAGACTGGCGGTTGAAGTTCCACATAAAGTGTTAAACGTGATGAAGCTACGGGAAGGATGCGAAGGTCTACAGTTTGCCAATGGAAGGTTCGGTGTGCCGGAGACCCTAGTTCCAAAAGTGCTCCACTTGTACCATGACACTCCCGACTCTGGTGGTCATGATGGTTTCTGGAGAACCTATAATAAGCTTCTGCAGAGGTTCACGTGGAACCATATGAAGAGAGATTTAGATAACTATGTTCGATCATGCCACTTGTGCCAGGTCAACAAGGCAAAGTACCGCCCACGACCAGACGCACTCGTATTACCGCTACACTCAGACACACCTTTCAAAGTAGTGCATGTGAACTTTGCCGAGGTGAAAAAGAAGAACAAAGGTGTGCGCCAAACACAGTCATTTGTAGTGGCGATCGACCAATGCACAAGAATGGCAGCTGCACGCCCTGGAAAAGAAGGTACAAATAGTGTCATTACCCTTCTTGACCGAGCGATGTTTTCGGAGTTGAAGGTCGTAGTTTCTGACAATGGACGTACATTCATGAGCAACAAGGTTCAGCAGTGGGCAGACAGTCACGGGGTTGTGCTGCGGCGCTGCTCTCCATATCAGTCCCAAGCCAATAGATTGGCGGAGAGAGTTATCCGTGACATAAAACAGTTTATGGCAATGTACGCAAACTTCCGAGGAGGTTGGAAGTGCTGCCTAGAAGCATCCGTTGCACACCATAACAGGACACATACCACAAGCCTCGGATGTAGCCCACATTTCGCCGCGTATGGTGAAGTGCCGAAACTGTCCGCCGACCAGGAGCTTGGAATTTCGGACAAACTTCAGCTAACGGAACGACCAAAAACCATCGAGGAGCGCAGCAGGTATCGCGCAGCGATGAAACGCCAGTTCGACAAGAGACATCATGGACATTTACCGGATATCAAGCTAAACGACTTTGTGCTTGTCAGAAAGGGACTACCAGGAATCGATGTAAAAATCCTTGGTCCATTCCAGGTCGTGAAAATGTGTGTGCAGCAAAGCCTACTCAAGACTGTTGGGTATATGAACAGTGGACAATTAGAGATTGCAGCTGTGAGCAACATCATTCCTTATCACCCTAGGAGGAGTGAGACTTAAAAGAGGGGGAGTGTAAGGTAGAAGAAGAAGGGAAAAGGAGAAGAAGAGAAAGAAGTTACAATAAACAAGGATGGCTGCCTTGTCATACTGATTATTTCATTTTTATAACACCTCTCTATATGGCTTTCATGGATTGTGAAAAGGCATTTGATTCACCAGTGATTCACCAGAATCACAAGGCATGTGATTGAGTCACAGAGGCATTGCATAATCAAGGAGTATAGGAAGCATACCCGAATATCTTGGCAAATATCTACAAGGATTGGCACAGCTATACCTTGTTTCTCCACAAGAAAAGTAGAAAGTTACCTATCAAAAAAGGGGTCAGGCAAGGAGACACAATCTCTCCAATGCTATTCACTGCATGCTTAGAAGAAGTATTCAAGCTCTTAGACTGGAAAGGCTTAGGAGTGAGAATCAACGGTGAATATCTCAGCAACCTTCGGTTTGCAGATGACATGGTCCTATGCAGCAACAATGGGGACGAATTACAACAAATGATTGAAGACGTGTAAGAGTGCGGTTGAGGATTATTATGCAGAAGACAAAGATAATGTTCAATAGCCTGGCAAGGGAACAAGAATTCAGGATGGCCAGTCATCCTCTAGAGTCTATGAAGGAGTATGTTTATGAAAAGGCATTTGATTCAGCAGTCACAGAGGCATTGCATAATCAAGCTTCACGTAACGCCGTTCCTCTTTCTTTTAAATCGTGCTGCGTGATAGCTGGGTGTCCCAGCTATCACGCAGCATGATTTAAAAAAAGAGGAATGGCGTTACGTGAAGCAAACATAGAGCATATTGTTTCTAGTGCAGTGGAGTAGCCGCAAGTAATTTTTTCGTTACCAACATGTAATTAGTTAATTGTAATTAATTATCTAACTCAAGAAGTACTATCCTAATTGTCAAAGTGTTAATGAGAAAATTGTAGAGCGACATAACAAACTCCCGATACAGCTTTTTGTTGCTCAATACGTGCTACATAAATGTGTTTTTCCGAGTGTGAAAGGAGCCCGCGAATACACGCAGAATTGCCGCGCGACTGGTCACTCGAGACACTTTGCGTGTATTCGCGGGCATCTTTCACGCTCGGAAAAAACACTTTTATGTAGCACGTACTGAACAACAGAAAGCTGTATCGGGAGTTTTTCATGTTGCTCTACAATTTTCTCATTAACACTTTGAGAAGTAGGAGACTACTTCTTGAGTTAGATAAATAATTACAATTAACTAATTAAATCTCCGCAACGAAAAAATTACTGGCGGCTACTCCACTGCACCATAAAAAATACTTACCAGGTTTGCTTCGCGTAACGCCGTTCCTCCTTTTTTTAACCGTGCTGCATGATAGCTGGGACACCCTATATAGATCAATTACTTACAGGTGACCCTGATAATGAGAAGATAATTTACAGAAAAATAAAATTCGGTTGGAGTGCATACGGCAGGCATTACCAAATCCTAACTGGGAGCCTACCACTGTCATTGAAAAGAAAAGTGTACAATCATTGCATTCTGCCAGTGCCAACATATGGGGCAGAAACTTGGAGGTTAGCAAAGAATCTCGAGAACAAGTTAAAGACCGCACAAAGAGCAATGGAACAAAAAATGTTAGGCCTAACTTTAAGAAACAGGAAGAGAGCGGTGTGGATCAGAGAACGAACGGGGATAGCCGCTATTCTAGTTGATTCAATAAAACTTTTTGCTGGTCGAGTTGGGTCATACTTCGAGGAAAACAAACATGCTACGCAATATTCAAACAAGGACGAAGAGAGGGACGCGGACAAGCGCTAACTTTCAACTAGCTTTATTCTTCGTCGTTCATGAGACAAGTCAGTTGATTCGATCCTGGACCCTTTTCTGCAGTGTGGGAAGGGCTTGTCCTTCACCCATGAGTTACCTTCCAATGATCGTTGCATTTTTAGATTTATGCCTGGTTTTGAGAGAGCACGTATGTTGGGCATATAGTCTTAGGGCACGTAATGCACTGCTGCCACATGACTCTGCACAGTCCAAGTTAGTTAAGAGGGGCATCACGAAGCTTTGCCTAGGTTCATCTCTCAGAAGATTTTGCCCATATGCAATGCAAAGTAGCTTTAATGAATAGGTACGGCGGTTGGATAATGCCGGTTTCACTTTCGCGGTCGTAACGGCAATAGTAGAAGTTGTTCTGCGTGGTACAAAAACAGATACGTCCCAGGTGTGCACTGGGCAGCTAAGTAGGAAGTGTGCAGAAGTGCTGCCATATCTGCATCGCGTATCCCGCAACCTGAAAAAGGCTGGCACAATGTTCCGATCGTTTTTTCTGCCCCGCGCAAGCTGACCGAACTCTGCCCCTCGATATTTTCTGAAAAGAAGAAAGCACGCTCTGGGGGGTACGTGAAATGCGGGGTGTACTACGAGATACCTTGTGGCAATTCGTATGTAGGGTAAACTGGACGTTGTGTTAATGAACGTGCAAGGAAACGTGAGCTTTAAATTTAAATAAAGGAAATGCGCATTTGCCTGCGCATCATCATGCTTGCATGTGCGTTCCGAATTTCAGAAAAATCAAGATCTTGGGTAGAAGCCAAGATACTACTGCCCGGGAGTTGATGGAAGCCTTCTACATATCTCTGAGAGGGAAAGCTTGCGTTAGCGACACATCCATATTTTTAATGGATAGTGAGAAGTGTTTTTTGCGCGGCTTGACATAATCGGCAGCTGTGTCATTGTCACTACATGCTTTTGCGCATGTGCAAACAAGGGTACATAATGACGAACGACGAAGAATAAAGCTAGTTGAAAGTTAGCACTTGTCCGTGTTCGTCACTTCGTCCTTGTTTGAATCTTGCGCAGTATATTTATTTTCCTCGAAATTCTAGTTGACAATAAGAAGGAAAAATGGGACTGGGCAGGCCATATAACGCGTAGGATGGATAACCGGTGGACCAATAAAGTTACCGAATGCATACCAAGAGAAGGGAAGTGCGGTCGAGGACGGCAGAAAACTAAGTGGGGTGATGAAGTTACGAAATTTGCAGGCGCAAATTCGAATCGGCTAGCGCAAAACAGGGTGAATTGGAGATCGCAGGGAGAGGCCTTCGTCCTGCAGTGGACCTAAATACAGGCTGATGATGATTATGATGAAACATGAAATGGTTTTAGCTCTCATTGTCGGCGACCTTCAAGTGACCTTGAGCCTGAAGCCAGAGCTGTTATCCGGGCACTCAAACGAGAACATCCGGGCATCGTTGCGAGAACAAAACGCGATCATCCGGGCAACCAGTCAAAACTTAAGAAAATGCGCTCTCTAGCCCCCAACTCTATTACATACGCTAGTTACTGCCCAAACAAGTTAGAAAAAAAATATTCCTTCTTATTTCTTCCTGGTGTTTCTTCACAATATCACTCAAACTGTAACTTCTGGTACGGGGAAGTTTTATTTGTCATTTCCAATGGCGACGTTCAAAGGAAGGTACAGGGCACCATACACTTAATAATAATAATAATTTATTGATGATGTGAGTATAATAGAATGCAAGAATCGGGCTTGCCAAAGCCGCAGTGGGCTTGAATGGCAGTGCCTGTCAGACAGCGACAGAACCACCAGTAACACGTTATTAGCTTGTAGACAACAGTGAAAAATAAAAACATGACACGTTTCCGATCACGCATTAATGTGTCTAAGAGCCTTTCTGAGACCACATTTCGTCTTGCTGTCTTGTAGCATTGGGGAAGTAAATTAAACATTGCGGGGACATAATCGTTACGAAGTCTTCGACTGTATCTCGTCTTACAGCGGGGTGTAACACAAGCATTTCTTGGTCTCAGACAACGAACAGGCACATAAGGAATTTCATACTGGCTTAACCAAAACGATTTAGGACAAGTTTCTAGCAGCAAACAATTGAAAACAGATAAAGCACAAAGTTTTGAACACATCAAGTTTGGGGGAGACATCATATGCAACATTCTTCATAACACCACGAAGAATGGAACTGACCCGGTTTACCAAATGTTGAGCGCCATGACCATATGTAGATATCCCATACCGGATTACAGTGTAGCATATGGCATGTACTACAAGCTTTCGGACAGACAATGGCCTGTAAAGTTTCATGTAATACAAAACGCGAGACACTGCGCTAAGTTTTTGACAGATATGTGCGAAATGAGAATTCCAGGATAAATCACTGTAAAAAAAAACACTACGGTATTTAATTGAACGAGCGTATTGCACAGGGTCACACGAACAGGGATTGCAATGTGATGTGTGCAAATATAATGGGGACGATAGGGTAACTTGCTTCACTGGGTTGTGGAAACAGATTAGTCGAATTTTGGACGCATTGATATCGACTACAATATTCCTTCACTTCAATTACAATCACTTTTGTTGTTGCCATTTGTAAAGAAGAGATGGCGTCAGTGTAACTTCGAGCGTATGAAACAAGGACAGTGGCATCGTGAGGCTTATAGCGCATGAAAAGACAAGGACGAATGAAGAGGTGACACACACAAGCGCTAACTTGCAACAAAATTTATTTCGAGCAAAGGGCCCACACATATATACAACTGTTTCGCATACATCATCATACATGCGCCGTTTACAAAAAATACTTTACACACCATTACGCAGATAAGCTAGTGTTGAATCTTGCATGAGTTCTTCTCCAGATTCAACACCAGGATCGTTTTATCTCTTGTGACGAGGGTGTCGTATATCGCGTGCCGTTGGCTTGGGGACGCGAATACATTGAACAGACTGGCAGATTCCTAAACACCAGACTAAGAGAGCACAGCAAGAATGTGTCGTCATACCAAGCCATGCAAGCCTAAGTTCAAGAAAAGTGGGATTGTATTTCGACACACAGATCAGCGCGTCAGAGAAATAATTGAGGCAGTTAAGATAGCTCGTGCGGGAGAAATGTGTGTGAGTATGCCATCACTAACACTGACTAAGGAAGAACTACGATTTTTAGATGGTTGGTGATTGGACACATGTTGTTATCACCTTGTGCCATTCATGCTGACTGATGTTTCTTTCCTTATCCTCTTGATTTTCCTTTCTCGCTGACGCTTCGTATATGTACATATGCCTAGCATCATCAGTAGAATAAACAGTAGGAAGTCAGCGCTCTTTTCCCTCTGTCTCTATTGTCGTCCCTTCCTTGTTATTTTTCGCGCTGTTACACGAGTTGCAATGAACCAACTAGCCCAGCAAGCTACTATTCTGCAATAAATGTCACGCTCCGGAGTGTTATCGAGTAGTGGGCAGAGAGTGCACAGCAAGGACAACGAAGTCTTTCCGTGCTTTGGCCATCCACAACAACAAGTACCGCTGTGTCAGTGGCATATCGGATGGTGGAAGCCGGACGTCCTTCATCAAAGAAGATGTAGCAATGAAGATGAGCCTCAGGGTGGTAGAAGAGACAAGGATAGCGTTTAAGGCGTTTGGTAGTGCATCTCCTTCTCGAACGCCGCAAAGTAGTTGAAGTGCCATTACGTAGTCAATAGGGCACACGTTGTTGCCTAGTGCAAGCCATTGTCGTTCCGGTGATCTGTCATGACATTGCTGCACCGTCAACTGACAACCGTTTCGTGCAACAGCTGCAATTGGAAAACAAGGTTTTGGCTGACGACCGAATGTTGATTCAAGTTGATGAGGAGCCAGGACCTAGTGTGTTGATAGGATCTGACTACATGTGGACCATTTTGACGGGTCAGGTTATTCGCGGCACAGAAGTTCAAGGGATGATTGCAGTCAACACTTGTTTCGGGTGGACTGTGTTCTTAAGAGGGCACATTCGTATGTTGATGATCAATTTCAGTTTGGACGGGCAGGTACTCCGCTTGAGATGGCAGGTAGCAAAGAAGCATCCAGGTTACCTCGCTACGCTTGAAGCAGTCGGGCAAAGGGGCGATGGCCCACAGAAGGGCTGCCTGCAGGAAAAATGGCTGTTGCATGACCTTGTTCCGTATCATGGCCTGCCCCAAGTGACCGAGAAACAGTGCCGGGAAAATAGCAGCTGGGGCGGGATGGCCGTGCTAATAGTGCAGCCAGGTTGCCAGGCCGGAAATGCGTTCGTGCCCAGGAGCGGGGGCACATTCGTATGTTGATAATCAATTTCAGTTAGGACGGGCAGGTACTCCGCTTGAGATGGCAGGTAGCAAAGAAGCATCCAGGTTACCTCGCTACGCTTGAAGCAGTCGGGCAAAGGGGCGATGGCCCACAGAAGGGCTGCCTGCAGGAAAAATGGTTGTTGCATGACCTTGTTCCGTATCATGGCCTGCCCCAAGTGACCGAGAAACAGTGCCGGGAAAATAGCAGCTGGGGCGGGATGGCCGTGCTAATAGTGCAGCCAGGTTGCCAGGCCGGAAATGCGTTCGTGCCCAGGAGCGGGGGCACATTCGTATGTTGATAATCAATTTCAGTTTGGACGGGCAGGTACTCCGCTTGAGATGGCAGGTAGCAAAGAAGCATCCAGGTTACCTCGCTACGCTTGAAGCAGTCGGGCAAAGGGGCGATGGCCCACAGAAGGGCTGCCTGCAGGAAAAATGGCTGTTGCATGACCTTGTTCCGTATCATGGCCTGCCCCAAGTGACCGAGAAACAGTGCCGGGAAAATAGCAGCTGGGGCGGGATGGCCGTGCTAATAGTGCAGCCAGGTTGCCAGGCCGGAAATGCGTTCGTGCCCAGGAGCGGGGGCACATTCGTATGTTGATAATCAATTTCAGTTTGGACGGGCAGGTACTCCGCTTGAGATGGCTGGTAGCAAAGAAGCATCCAGGTTACCTCGCTACGCTCGAAGCAGTCGGGCAAAGGGGCGATGGCCCACAGAAGGGCAGCCTGCAGGAAAAATGGCTGTTGCATGACCTTGTTCCGTATCATGGCCTGCCCCAAGTGACCGAGAAACAGTGCCGGGAAAATAGCAGCTGGGGCAGGATGGCCGTGCTAATAGTGCAGCCAGGTTGCCAGGCCGGAAATGCGTTCGTGCCCATGAGCGGGGGCACATTCGTATGTTGATAATCAATTTCAGTTTGGATGGGCAGGTACTCCGCTTGAGTTGGCAGGTTGCAAAGAAGCATCCAGGTTACCTCGCTACGCTCGAAGCAGTCGGGCAAAGGGGCGATGGCCCACAGAAGGGCTGCCTGCAGGAAAAATGGCTGTTGCATGACCTTGTTCCGTATCATGGCCTGCCCCAAGTGACCGAGAAACAGTGCCGGGAAAATAGCAGCTGGGGCGGGATGGCCGTGCTAATAGTGCAGCCAGGTTGCCAGGCCGGAAATGCGTTCGTGCCCAGGAGCGGGGGCACATTCGTATGTTGATAATCAATTTCAGTTTGGACAGGCAGGTACTCCGCTTGAGATGGCTGGTAGCAAAGAAGCATCCAGGTTACCTCGCTACGCTCGAAGCAGTCGGGCAAAGGGGCGATGGCCCACAGAAGGGCTGCCTGCAGGAAAAATGGCTGTTGCATGACCTTGTTCCGTATCATGGCCTGCCCCAAGTGACCGAGAAACAGTGCCGGGAAAATAGCAGCTGGGGCGGGATGGCCGTGCTAATAGTGCAGCCAGGTTGCCAGGCCGGAAATGCGTTCGTGCCCAGGAGCGGGGGCACATTCGTATGTTGATGATCAATTTCAGTTTGGACGGGCAGGTACTCCGCTTGAGATGGCAGGTAGCAAAGAAGCATCCAGGTTACCTCGCTACGCTTGAAGCAGTCGGGCAAAGGGGCGATGGCCCACACAAGGGCTGCCTGCAGGAAAAATGGCTGTTGCATGACCTTGTTCCGTATCATGGCCTGCCCCAAGTGACCGAGAAACAGTGCCGGGAAAATAGCAGCTGGGGCGGGATGGCCGTGCTAATAGTGCAGCCAGGTTGCCAGGCCGGAAATGCGTTCGTGCCCAGGAGCGGGGGCACATTCGTATGTTGATAATCAATTTCAGTTAGGACGGGCAGGTACTCCGCTTGAGATGGCTGGTAGCAAAGAAGCATCCAGGTTACCTCGCTACGCTCGAAGCAGTCGGGCAAAGGGGCGATGGCCCACAGAAGGGCAGCCTGCAGGAAAAATGGCTGTTGCATGACCTTCGTCCGAATCATGGCCTGCCCCAAGTGGCCGAGAAAGAGTGCCGGGATAAGTAGCAGCTGGGGCGGGGCGGCCGTGCTAATAATGTAGCCAAGTTGTCAGGCGGGAAACGCGTTCGTGCCCAGGAACGGGGGCATATTGGTAAGTTGATGATCCATTTAGGTTTTGATGGGCAGGTATTCCGGTTGAGATGGCAGGTTGCGAAGAAGCATCCAGGTTAACTCACTACGCTCGAAGCAGTCGGGCAAAGGGGCGATGGCCCACAGAGGGGCGGCTTGTAGGTAAAATGACTGCTGTTCGACCTTGTTCCGTACGGTTGCCTACCCCAAGTGACCGAGAAACAGTGCCGGGATAAGTAGCAGCTGGGGCGGGGCGGCCGTGCTAATAGTACAGCCAGGTTAGGTTGCCTGGCGGGAAATGCGTTCGTCCACATGAACGGGGGCACATTCGTAAGTTGATGATCCATTTCAGTTTGGACGGGCAGGTATTCCGTTTGAGATGGCAGGTTGCACAGAAGCATCCAGGTTACCTCGCTACGCTCGAAGCAGTCGGGCAAAGAGGCGATGGCCCACAGAAAGCAGCCTCCAGGAAAAATGGCAGTTGCACGACCTTGTTTCGTGCGGTGGCGTGCCCAAGCTGGCGGAGGAACAATTCCGGGATAAGTAGCAGCTGGGGCGGGGCGTTCGTGCGGATAGTGCCACCAGGTTGCCAGGCGGTAATTGCGTTCGTGCCCAGGAGAGGAGCATATTGGAATGTTGATGATGCACTTCGGTTTTGACGGGAAGGTATTCCGGTTGAGATGGCAGGTTGCGAAGAAGCATCCAGGTTAACTCGCTACGCTCGAAGCAGTCGGGCAAAGGGGCGATGGCCCACAGAATCGCGGCTTGTAGGTAAAATGACTGCTGTTCGACCTTGTTCCGTACGGTTGCCTGCCCCAAGTGACCGAGAAACAGTGCCGGGATAAGTAGCAGCTGGGGCGGGGCGTCCATGCTGATAGTGCAGCCAGGTTGTCAGGCGGGAAACGCGTTCTTGCCCAGGAACGGGGGCATATTCGTAAGTTGATGATCCATTTCGGTTTTGACGGGAAGGTATTCCGGTTGAGATGGCAGGTTGCGAAGAATCATCCAGGTTAACTCGCCATGCTCGAAGCAGTCGGGCAAAGGGGCAATGGCCCACAGAAGGGCGGCTTGTAGGTAACATGACTGCGGTTCGACCTTGTTCCGTACGGTTGCCTGCCCCAAGTGACCGAGAAACAGTGCCGGGATAAGTAGCAGCTGGGGCGGGGCGTCCATGCTGATAGTGCAGCCAGGTTGTCAGGCGGGAAACGCGTTCTTGCCCAGGAACGGGGGCATATTCGTAAGTTGATGATCCATTTCGGTTTTGACGGGAAGGTATTCCGGTTGAGATGGCACGTTGCGAAGAATCATCCAGGTTAACTCGCCATGCTCGAAGCAGTCGGGCAAAGGGGCAATGGCCCACAGAAGGGCGGCTTGTAGGTAACATGACTGCGGTTCGACCTTGTTCCGTACGGTTGCCTGCCCCTAGCGAACGAAAAACAGTGCCGGGATAAGTAGCAGCTGGGGTGGGGCGGCCGTGCTAATAGTGCAGCCAGGTTGTCAGGCGGGAAATGCGTTCTTGCCCAGGAATGGGGCCATATTTTTAAGTTGATGATCCATTTCGTTTTTGATGGGCAGGTATTCCGGTTGAGATGGCAGGTTGCGAAGAATCATCCAGGTTAACTCTCTACGCTCTAAGCAGTCGGGCAAAGGGGCGATGGCCCACAGAAGGGCGGCTTGCAGGTAAAATGACTGTTGTTCGACCTTGTTCTGTGCGGTTGCCTGCCCCTAGCGAACGAAAAACAGTGCCGGGATAAGTAGCAGCTGGGGCGGGGCGTCCGTGCTGATAGTGCAGCCAGGTTGTCAGGCGGGAAACGCGTTCGTGCCCAGGAACGGGGGCATATTCATAAGTTGATGATACATTTCAGTTTGGACGGGCAGGTACTCCGCTTGAGATGGCAGGTTGCAAAGACGCATTCAGGTTACCTCGCTACGCTCGAAGCAGTCGGGCAAAGCGGCGATGGCCCACAGAAGGGCGGCCTGTTAGAAAAATGGCATTGCACGACCTTGTTTGGTGCGGTGGCGTGCCCAAGCTGGCGGAGGAACAATTCCGGGATAAGTAGCAGCTGGGGCGGGGCGTCCGTGCTGATAGTGCAATCAGGTTGCCAGGCGGTAATTGCGTTCGTGCCCAGGAGAGGAGCATAATGGAATGTTGATGATGCACTTCGGTTTTGACAGAAATTATTCCGGTTTACAGGGCAGGTTGCAATGAAGCATCTAGGTTAACTCGCTACGCTCGAAGCAGTCGGGCAAAGAGCGATGGCCTCCAGAAGGGCGACTTGTAGGTAAAATGACTGCTGTTCGACCTTGTTCCGTACGGTTGCCTGCCCCAAATGACCGAGAAACAATGCCGGGATAAGCAGCAGCTGGGGCGGGGCGGCCGTGCTAATAGTGCAGCCAAGTTGTCAGGCGGGAAACGCGTTCGTTCCAAGGAACGGGGCCATATTGGTAAGTTGATGATCCATTTCGGTTTTGATGGGCAGGTATTCCGGTTGAGATGGCAGGTTACGAAGAAGCATCCAGGTTAACTCGCTACGCTCGAAGCAGTCGGGCAACGGGGCGATGGCCCACAGAATCGCGTCTTGTAGGTTAAATGACTGCTGTTCAACCTTGTTCCGTACGGTTGCCTGCCCCAAGTGACCGAGAAACAGTGCCGTGATAAGTAGCAGCTGGGGCGGGGCGGCCGTGCTAATAGTGCAGCCAGGTTGTCAGGCGGGAAACGCGTTCTTGCCCAGGAACGGGGCCATATTGGTAAGTTGATGATCCATTTCGGTTTTGATGGGCAGGTATTCCGGTTGAGATGGCAGGTTGCGAAGAATCATCCAGGTTAACTCGCTACGCTCGAAGCAGTCGGGAAAAGGGGCAATGGCCCACAGAAGGGCGGCTTGTAGGTAAAATGACTGCTGTTCGACCTTGTTCCGTACGGTTGCCTGCCCCAAATGACCGAGAAACAATGCCGGGATAAGTAGCAGCTGGGGCGGGGCGGCCGTGCTGAGAGTGCAGCCAGGTTGTCAGGCGGGAAACGCCTTCGTTCCCAGGAACGGGGGCATATTCGTAAGTTGATGACACATTTCGGTTTTGATGAGCAGGTATTCCGGTTGAGATGGCAGGTTGCGAAGAAGCATCCAGGTTAACTCGCTACGCTCGAAGCAGTCGGGCAAAGGGGCGATGGCCCACAGAAAGCAGCCTGCAGGAAAAATGGCTCTTGCATGACCTTGTTCCGTATTGTGGCCTGCCCCAAGTGGCCGAGAAACAGTGCCGGGATAAGTAGCAGCTGGGGCTGGGCGGCCGTGCTGAGAGTGCAGCCAGGTTGCCTGGTGGGAAATGCGTTCGTGCCCAGGAGCGGGGGAACATTCATAAGTTGATGATACATTTCAGTTTGGACGGGCAGTTACTCCGCTTGAGATGGCAGGTTGCAAAGACGCATTCAGGTTACCTCGCTACGCTCGAAGCAGTCGGGCAAAGCGGCGATGGCCCACAGAAGGGCGGCCTGTTAGAAAAATGGCAGTTGCGCGACCTTGTTTGGTGCGGTGGCGTGCCCAAGCTGGCGGAGGAACAATTCCGGGATAAGTAGCAGCTGGGGCGGGGCGGCCGTGCTAATAGTGCAGCCAGGTTGTCAGGCCGGAAACGCGTTCGTGCCCAGGAACGGGGGCATATTCGTAAGTTGATGACACATTTCGGTTTTGATGAGCAGGTATTCCGGTTGAGATGGCAGGTTGCGAAGAAGCATCCAGGTTAACTCGCTACGCTCGAAGCAGTCGGGCAAAGGGGCGATGGCCCACAGAAAGCAGCCTGCAGGAAAAATGGCTCTTGCATGACCTTGTTCCGTATTGTGGCCTGCCCCAAGTGGCCGAGAAACAGTGCCGGGATAAGTAGCAGCTGGGGCTGGGCGGCCGTGCTGAGAGTGCAGCCAGGTTTCCTGGCGGGAAATGCGTTCGTGCCCAGGAGCGGGGGAACATTCATAAGTTGGTGATACATTTCAGTTTGGACGGGCAGGTACTCCGCTTGAGATGGCAGGTTGCGAAGAAGCATCCAGGTTACCTCGCTATGCTCGAAGCAGTCGGGCAAAGGGGCGATGGCCCACAGAAAGCAGCCTGCCGGAAAAATGGCAGTTGCACAACCTTGTTTGGTGCGGTGGCGTGCCCAAGCTGGCGGAGGAACAATTCCGGGATAAGTAGCAGCTGGGGCGGGGCGTCCGTGCTGATAGTGCAATCAGGTTGCCAGGCGGTAATTGCGTTCGTGCCCAGGAGAGGAGCATATTGGAATGTTGATGATGCACTTCGGTTTTGACGGGAAGGTATTCCGGTTTACATGGCAGGTTGCAATGAAGCATCCAGGTTAACTCGCTACGCTCGAAGCAGTCGGGAAAAGAGCGATGGCCTCCAGAAGGGCGACTTGTAGGTAAAATGACTGCTGTTCGACCTTGTTCCGTACGGTTGCTTGCCCCAAATGACCGAGAAACAATGCCGGGATAAGTAGAAGCTGGGGCGGGGCGGCCGTGCTAATAGTGCAGCCAGGTTGTCAGGCGGGAAACGCGTTCTTGCCCAGGAACGGGGGCATATTCGTAAGTTGATGATCCATTTCGGTTTTGACGGGAAGGTATTCCGGTTGAGATGGCAGGTTGCGAAGAATCATCCAGGTTAACTCGCCATGCTCGAAGCAGTCGGGCAAAGGGGCAATGGCCCACAGAAGGGCGGCTTGTAGGTAACATGACAGCGGTTCGACCTTGTTCCGTACGGTTGCCTGCCCCAAGTGACCGAGAAACAGTGCCGGGATAAGTAGCAGCTGGGGCGGGGCGTCCATGCTGATAGTGCAGCCAGGTTGTCAGGCGGGAAACGCGTTCTTGCCCAGGAACGGGGGCATATTCGTAAGTTGATGATCCATTTCGGTTTTGACGGGAAGGTATTCCGGTTGAGATGGCACGTTGCGAAGAATCATCCAGGTTAACTCGCCATGCTCGAAGCAGTCGGGCAAAGGGGCAATGGCCCACAGAAGGGCGGCTTGTAGGTAACATGACTGCGGTTCGACCTTGTTCCGTACGGTTGCCTGCCCCTAGCGAACGAAAAACAGTGCCGGGATAAGTAGCAGCTGGGGTGGGGCGGCCGTGCTAATAGTGCAGCCAGGTTGTCAGGCGGGAAATGCGTTCTTGCCCAGGAATGGGGCCATATTTTTAAGTTGATGATCCATTTCGTTTTTGATGGGCAGGTATTCCGGTTGAGATGGCAGGTTGCGAAGAATCATCCAGGTTAACTCTCTACGCTCTAAGCAGTCGGGCAAAGGGGCGATGGCCCACAGAAGGGCGGCTTGCAGGTAAAATGACTGTTGTTCGACCTTGTTCTGTGCGGTTGCCTGCCCCTAGCGAACGAAAAACAGTGCCGGGATAAGTAGCAGCTGGGGCGGGGCGTCCGTGCTGATAGTGCAGCCAGGTTGTCAGGCGGGAAACGCGTTCGTGCCCAGGAACGGGGGCATATTCATAAGTTGATGATACATTTCAGTTTGGACGGGCAGGTACTCCGCTTGAGATGGCAGGTTGCAAAGACGCATTCAGGTTACCTCGCTACGCTCGAAGCAGTCGGGCAAAGCGGCGATGGCCCACAGAAGGGCGGCCTGTTAGAAAAATGGCATTGCACGACCTTGTTTGGTGCGGTGGCGTGCCCAAGCTGGCGGAGGAACAATTCCGGGGTAAGTAGCAGCTGGGGCGGGGCGTCCGTGCTGATAGTGCAATCAGGTTGCCAGGCGGTAATTGCGTTCGTGCCCAGGAGAGGAGCATAATGGAATGTTGATGATGCACTTCGGTTTTGACGGAAATTATTCCGGTTTACAGGGCAGGTTGCAATGAAGCATCTAGGTTAACTCGCTACGCTCGAAGCAGTCGGGCAAAGAGCGATGGCCTCCAGAAGGGCGACTTGTAGGTAAAATGACTGCTGTTCGACCTTGTTCCGTACGGTTGCCTGCCCCAAATGACCGAGAAACAATGCCGGGATAAGCAGCAGCTGGGGCGGGGCGGCCGTGCTAATAGTGCAGCCAAGTTATCAGGCGGGAAACGCGTTCGTTCCAAGGAACGGGGCCATATTGGTAAGTTGATGATCCATTTCGGTTTTGATGGGCAGGTATTCCGGTTGAGATGGCAGGTTACGAAGAAGCATCCAGGTTAACTCGCTACGCTCGAAGCAGTCGGGCAACGGGGCGATGGCCCACAGAATCGCGTCTTGTAGGTTAAATGACTGCTGTTCAACCTTGTTCCGTACGGTTGCCTGCCCCAAGTGACCGAGAAACAGTGCCGTGATAAGTAGCAGCTGGGGCGGGGCGGCCGTGCTAATAGTGCAGCCAGGTTGTCAGGCGGGAAACGCGTTCTTGCCCAGGAACGGGGCCATATTGGTAAGTTGATGATCCATTTCGGTTTTGATGGGCAGGTATTCCGGTTGAGATGGCAGGTTGCGAAGAATCATCCAGGTTAACTCGCTACGCTCGAAGCAGTCGGGAAAAGGGGCAATGGCCCACAGAAGGGCGGCTTGTAGGTAAAATGACTGCTGTTCGACCTTGTTCCGTACGGTTGCCTGCCCCAAATGACCGAGAAACAATGCCGGGATAAGTAGCAGCTGGGGCGGGGCGGCCGTGCTGAGAGTGCAGCCAGGTTGTCAGGCGGGAAACGCCTTCGTTCCCAGGAACGGGGGCATATTCGTAAGTTGATGACACATTTCGGTTTTGATGAGCAGGTATTCCGGTTGAGATGGCAGGTTGCGAAGAAGCATCCAGGTTAACTCGCTACGCTCGAAGCAGTCGGGCAAAAGGGCGATGGCCCACAGAAAGCAGCCTGCAGGAAAAATGGCTCTTGCATGACCTTGTTCCGTATTGTGGCCTGCCCCAAGTGGCCGAGAAACAGTGCCGGGATAAGTAGCAGCTGGGGCTGGGCGGCCGTGCTGAGAGTGCAGCCAGGTTGCCTGGTGGGAAATGCGTTCGTGCCCAGGAGCGGGGGAACATTCATAAGTTGATGATACATTTCAGTTTGGACGGGCAGTTACTCCGCTTGAGATGGCAGGTTGCAAAGACGCATTCAGGTTACCTCGCTACGCTCGAAGCAGTCGGGCAAAGCGGCGATGGCCCACAGAAGGGCGGCCTGTTAGAAAAATGGCAGTTGCGCGACCTTGTTTGGTGCGGTGGCGTGCCCAAGCTGGCGGAGGAACAATTCCGGGATAAGTAGCAGCTGGGGCGGGGCGGCCGTGCTAATAGTGCAGCCAGGTTGTCAGGCCGGAAACGCGTTCGTGCCCAGGAACGGGGGCATATTCGTAAGTTGATGACACATTTCGGTTTTGATGAGCAGGTATTCCGGTTGAGATGGCAGGTTGCGAAGAAGCATCCAGGTTAACTCGCTACGCTCGAAGCAGTCGGGCAAAGGGGCGATGGCCCACAGAAAGCAGCCTGCAGGAAAAATGGCTCTTGCATGACCTTGTTCCGTATTGTGGCCTGCCCCAAGTGGCCGAGAAACAGTGCCGGGATAAGTAGCAGCTGGGGCTGGGCGGCCGTGCTGAGAGTGCAGCCAGGTTTCCTGGCGGGAAATGCGTTCGTGCCCAGGAGCGGGGGAACATTCATAAGTTGATGATACATTTCAGTTTGGACGGGCAGGTACTCCGCTTGAGATGGCAGGTTGCGAAGAAGCATCCAGGTTACCTCGCTATGCTCGAAGCAGTCGGGC
This sequence comes from Dermacentor silvarum, assembly GCF_013339745.2. NCBI lineage: Eukaryota > Metazoa > Arthropoda > Arachnida > Ixodida > Ixodidae > Dermacentor > Dermacentor silvarum. Next base: position 181,225,653 of record NC_051161.1, on the reverse strand, counting down.
AAAGGGGCGATGGCCCACAGAAAGCAGCCTGCCGGAAAAATGGCAGTTGCACAACCTTGTTTGGTGCGGTGGCGTGCCCAAGCTGGCGGAGGAACAATTCCGGGATAAGTAGCAGCTGGGGCGGGGCGTCCGTGCTGATAGTGCAATCAGGTTGCCAGGCGGTAATTGCGTTCGTGCCCAGGAGAGGAGCATATTGGAATGTTGATGATGCACTTCGGTTTTGACGGGAAGGTATTCCGGTTTACATGGCAGGTTGCAATGAAGCATCCAGGTTAACTCGCTACGCTCGAAGCAGTCGGGAAAAGAGCGATGGCCTCCAGAAGGGCGACTTGTAGGTAAAATGACTGCTGTTCGACCTTGTTCCGTACGGTTGCTTGCCCCAAATGACCGAGAAACAATGCCGGGATAAGTAGAAGCTGGGGCGGGGCGGCCGTGCTAATAGTGCAGCCAGGTTGTCAGGCGGGAAACGCGTTCTTGCCCAGGAACGGGGCCATATTAGTAAGTTGATGATCCATTTCGATTTTGATGGGCAGGTATTCCGGTTGAGATGGCAGGTTGCGAATAATCATCCAGGTTAACTCGCTACGCTCGAAGCAGTCGCGCAAAGGGCCAATGGCCCAAAGAAGGGCGGCTTGTAGGTAAAATGACTGCTGTTCGACCTTGTTCCGTACGGTTGCCTGCCCCAAGTGACCGAGAAACAGTGCCGGGATAAGTAGCAGCTGGGGCGGGGCGGCCGTGCTGAGAGTGCAGCCAAGTTGTCAGGCGGGAAACGCGTTCTTTCCCAGGAATGGGGGATATTCGTAAGTTGATGATCCATTTCGGTTTTGATGGGCAGGTATTCTGGTTCAGATGGCAGGTTGCAAAGACGCATTCAGGTTACCTTGCTACGCTCGAAGCAGTCGGGCAAAGCGGCGATGGCCCACAGTACAGCGGCCTGTTAGAAAAATGGCAGTTGCACGCCCTTGTTTGGTGCGGTGGCGTGCCCAAGCTGGCGGAGGAACAATTCCGGGATAAGTAGAAGCTGGGGCGGGGCGTCCGTGCTGATAGTGCAATCAGGTTGCCAGGCGGTAATTGCGTTCGTGCCCAGGAGAGGAGCATATTGGAATGCTGATAATGCACTTCGGTTTTGACGGGAAGGTATTCCGGTTTAGATGGCAGGTTCCAATGAAGCATCCAGGTTAACTCGCTACGCTCGAAGCAATCGGGCAAAGAGCGATGGCCTCCAGAAGGGCGGCTTGTTGGTAAAATGACTGCTGTTCGACCTTGTTCCGTACGGTTGCCTGCCCCAAGTGACCGAGAAACAATGCCGGGATAAGTAGCAGCTGGGGCGGGGCGGCCGTGCTAATAGTGCAGCCAGGTTGTCAGGCGGGAAACGCGTTCTTGCCCAGGAACGGGGCCATATTGATAAGTTGATGATCCATTTCGGTTTTGATGGGCAGGTATTCCGATTGAGATGGCAGGTTGCGAAGAATCATCCAGGTTAACTCGCCATGCTCGAAGCAGTCGGGCAAAGGGGCAATGGTCCACAGAAGGGCGGCTTGTAGGTAAAATGACTGCTGGTCGACCTTGTTCCGTACGGTTGCATGCCCCAAGTGACCGAGAAACAGTGCCGGGATAAGTAGCAGCTGGGGCGGGGCGGCCGTGCTAATAGTGCAGCCAGGTTGTCAGGCGGGAAACGCGTTCTTGCCCAGGAACGGGGCCTTATTGGTAAGTTGATGATCCATTTTGGTTCTGATGGGCAGGTATTCCGGTTGAGATGGCAGGTTGCGAAGAATCATCCAAGTTAACTCGCTACGCTCGAAGCAGTCGGGCAAAGGGGCAATGACCCACAGAAGGGCGGCTTTTAGGTAAAATGACTGCTGTTCGACCTTGTTCCGTACGGTTGCCTGCCCCAAGTGACCGAGAAACAGTGCCGGGATAAGTAGCAGCTGGGGCGGGGCGGCCGTGCTAATAGTGCAGCCAGGTTGTCAGGCCGGAAACGCGTTCGTGCCCAGGAACGGGGGCATATTCGTAAGTTGATGACACATTTCGGTTTTGATGAGCAGGTATTCCGGTTGAGATGGCAGGTTGCGAAGAAGCATCCAGGTTAACTCGCTACGCTCGAAGCAGTCGGGCAAAGGGGCGATGGCCCACAGAAAGCAGCCTGCAGGAAAAATGGCTCTTGCATGACCTTGTTCCGTATTGTGGCCTGCCCCAAGTGGCCGAGAAACAGTGCCGGGATAAGTAGCAGCTGGGGCTGGGCGGCCGTGCTGAGAGTGCAGCCAGGTTGCCTGGCGGGAAATGCGTTCGTGCCCAGGAGCGGGGGAACATTCATAAGTTGATGATACATTTCAGTTTGGACGGGCAGGTACTCCGCTTGAGATGGCAGGTTGCGAAGAAGCATCCAGGTTACCTCGCTATGCTCGAAGCAGTCGGGCAAAGGGGCGATGGCCCACAGAAAGCAGCCTGCCGGAAAAATGGCAGTTGCACAACCTTGTTTGGTGCGGTGGCGTGCCCAAGCTGGCGGAGGAACAATTCCGGGATAAGTAGCAGCTGGGGCGGGGCGTCCGTGCTGATAGTGCAATCAGGTTGCCAGGCGGTAATTGCGTTCGTGCCCAGGAGAGGAGCATATTGGAATGTTGATGATGCACTTCGGTTTTGACGGGAAGGTATTCCGGTTTACATGGCAGGTTGCAATGAAGCATCCAGGTTAACTCGCTACGCTCGAAGCAGTCGGGAAAAGAGCGATGGCCTCCAGAAGGGCGACTTGTAGGTAAAATGACTGCTGTTCGACCTTGTTCCGTACGGTTGCTTGCCCCAAATGACCGAGAAACAATGCCGGGATAAGTAGAAGCTGGGGCGGGGCGGCCGTGCTAATAGTGCAGCCAGGTTGTCAGGCGGGAAACGCGTTCTTGCCCAGGAACGGGGCCATATTAGTAAGTTGATGATCCATTTCGGTTTTGATGGGCAGGTATTCCGGTTGAGATGGCAGGTTGCGAATAATCATCCAGGTTAACTCGCTACGCTCGAAGCAGTCGGGCAAAGGGCCAATGGCCCAAAGAAGGGCGGCTTGTAGGTAAAATGACTGCTGTTCGACCTTGTTCCGTACGGTTGCCTGCCCCAAGTGACCGAGAAACAGTGCCGGGATAAGTAGCAGCTGGGGTGGGGCGGCCGTGCTGAGAGTGCAGCCAAGTTGTCAGGCGGGAAACGCGTTCGTTCCCAGGAACGGGGGATATTCGTAAGTTGTTGATCCATTTCGGTTTTGATGGGCAGGTATTCTGGTTCAGATGGCAGGTTGCAAAGACGCATTCAGGTTACCTTGCTACGCTCGAAGCAGTCGGGCAAAGCGGCGATGGCCCACAGAATCGCGGCTTGTAGGTAAAATGACTGCTGTTCGACCTTGTTCCGTACGGTTGCCTGCCCCAAGTGACCGAGAAACAGTGCCGGGATAAGTAGCAGCTGGGGCGGGGCGTCCATGCTGATAGTGCAGCCAGGTTGTCAGGCGGGAAACGCGTTCTTGCCCAGGAACGGGGGCATATTCGTAAGTTGATGATCCATTTCGGTTTTGACGGGAAGGTATTCCGGTTGAGATGGCAGGTTGCGAAGAATCATCCAGGTTAACTCGCCATGCTCGAAGCAGTCGGGCAAAGGGGCAATGGCCCACAGAAGGGCGGCTTGTAGGTAACATGACTGCGGTTCGACCTTGTTCCGTACGGTTGCCTGCCCCAAGTGACCGAGAAACAGTGCCGGGATAAGTAGCAGCTGGGGCGGGGCGTCCATGCTGATAGTGCAGCCAGGTTGTCAGGCGGGAAACGCGTTCTTGCCCAGGAACGGGGGCATATTCGTAAGTTGATGATCCATTTCGGTTTTGACGGGAAGGTATTCCGGTTGAGATGGCACGTTGCGAAGAATCATCCAGGTTAACTCGCCATGCTCGAAGCAGTCGGGCAAAGGGGCAATGGCCCACAGAAGGGCGGCTTGTAGGTAACATGACTGCGGTTCGACCTTGTTCCGTACGGTTGCCTGCCCCTAGCGAACGAAAAACAGTGCCGGGATAAGTAGCAGCTGGGGTGGGGCGGCCGTGCTAATAGTGCAGCCAGGTTGTCAGGCGGGAAATGCGTTCTTGCCCAGGAATGGGGCCATATTTTTAAGTTGATGATCCATTTCGTTTTTGATGGGCAGGTATTCCGGTTGAGATGGCAGGTTGCGAAGAATCATCCAGGTTAACTCTCTACGCTCTAAGCAGTCGGGCAAAGGGGCGATGGCCCACAGAAGGGCGGCTTGCAGGTAAAATGACTGTTGTTCGACCTTGTTCTGTGCGGTTGCCTGCCCCTAGCGAACGAAAAACAGTGCCGGGATAAGTAGCAGCTGGGGCGGGGCGTCCGTGCTGATAGTGCAGCCAGGTTGTCAGGCGGGAAACGCGTTCGTGCCCAGGAACGGGGGCATATTCATAAGTTGATGATACATTTCAGTTTGGACGGGCAGGTACTCCGCTTGAGATGGCAGGTTGCAAAGACGCGTTCAGGTTACCTCGCTACGCTCGAAGCAGTCGGGCAAAGCGGCGATGGCCCACAGAAGGGCGGCCTGTTAGAAAAATGGCATTGCACGACCTTGTTTGGTGCGGTGGCGTGCCCAAGCTGGCGGAGGAACAATTCCGGGATAAGTAGCAGCTGGGGCGGGGCGTCCGTGCTGATAGTGCAATCAGGTTGCCAGGCGGTAATTGCGTTCGTGCCCAGGAGAGGAGCATAATGGAATGTTGATGATGCACTTCGGTTTTGACAGAAATTATTCCGGTTTACAGGGCAGGTTGCAATGAAGCATCTAGGTTAACTCGCTACGCTCGAAGCAGTCGGGCAAAGAGCGATGGCCTCCAGAAGGGCGACTTGTAGGTAAAATGACTGCTGTTCGACCTTGTTCCGTACGGTTGCCTGCCCCAAATGACCGAGAAACAATGCCGGGATAAGCAGCAGCTGGGGCGGGGCGGCCGTGCTAATAGTGCAGCCAAGTTGTCAGGCGGGAAACGCGTTCGTTCCAAGGAACGGGGCCATATTGGTAAGTTGATGATCCATTTCGGTTTTGATGGGCAGGTATTCCGGTTGAGATGGCAGGTTACGAAGAAGCATCCAGGTTAACTCGCTACGCTCGAAGCAGTCGGGCAACGGGGCGATGGCCCACAGAATCGCGTCTTGTAGGTTAAATGACTGCTGTTCAACCTTGTTCCGTACGGTTGCCTGCCCCAAGTGACCGAGAAACAGTGCCGTGATAAGTAGCAGCTGGGGCGGGGCGGCCGTGCTAATAGTGCAGCCAGGTTGTCAGGCGGGAAACGCGTTCTTGCCCAGGAACGGGGCCATATTGGTAAGTTGATGATCCATTTCGGTTTTGATGGGCAGGTATTCCGGTTGAGATGGCAGGTTGCGAAGAATCATCCAGGTTAACTCGCTACGCTCGAAGCAGTCGGGAAAAGGGGCAATGGCCCACAGAAGGGCGGCTTGTAGGTAAAATGACTGCTGTTCGACCTTGTTCCGTACGGTTGCCTGCCCCAAATGACCGAGAAACAATGCCGGGATAAGTAGCAGCTGGGGCGGGGCGGCCGTGCTGAGAGTGCAGAAAAATGGCTCTTGCATGACCTTGTTCCGTATTGTGGCCTGCCCCAAGTGGCCGAGAAACAGTGCCGGGATAAGTAGCAGCTGGGGCTGGGCGGCCGTGCTGAGAGTGCAGCCAGGTTGCCTGGTGGGAAATGCGTTCGTGCCCAGGAGCGGGGGAACATTCATAAGTTGATGATACATTTCAGTTTGGACGGGCAGTTACTCCGCTTGAGATGGCAGGTTGCAAAGACGCATTCAGGTTACCTCGCTACGCTCGAAGCAGTCGGGCAAAGCGGCGATGGCCCACAGAAGGGCGGCCTGTTAGAAAAATGGCAGTTGCGCGTACCTTGTTTGGTGCGGTGGCGTGCCCAAGCTGGCGGAGGAACAATTCCGGGATAAGTAGCAGCTGGGGCGGGGCGGCCGTGCTAATAGTGCAGCCAGGTTGTCAGGCCGGAAACGCGTTCGTGCCCAGGAACGGGGGCATATTCGTAAGTTGATGACACATTTCGGTTTTGATGAGCAGGTATTCCGGTTGAGATGGCAGGTTGCGAAGAAGCATCCAGGTTAACTCGCTACGCTCGAAGCAGTCGGGCAAAGGGGCGATGGCCCACAGAAAGCAGCCTGCAGGAAAAATGGCTCTTGCATGACCTTGTTCCGTATTGTGGCCTGCCCCAAGTGGCCGAGAAACAGTGCCGGGATAAGTAGCAGCTGGGGCTGGGCGGCCGTGCTGAGAGTGCAGCCAGGTTTCCTGGCGGGAAATGCGTTCGTGCCCAGGAGCGGGGGAACATTCATAAGTTGGTGATACATTTCAGTTTGGACGGGCAGGTACTCCGCTTGAGATGGCAGGTTGCGAAGAAGCATCCAGGTTACCTCGCTATGCTCGAAGCAGTCGGGCAAAGGGGCGATGGCCCACAGAAAGCAGCCTGCCGGAAAAATGGCAGTTGCACAACCTTGTTTGGTGCGGTGGCGTGCCCAAGCTGGCGGAGGAACAATTCCGGGATAAGTAGCAGCTGGGGCGGGGCGTCCGTGCTGATAGTGCAATCAGGTTGCCAGGCGGTAATTGCGTTCGTGCCCAGGAGAGGAGCATATTGGAATGTTGATGATGCACTTCGGTTTTGACGGGAAGGTATTCCGGTTTACATGGCAGGTTGCAATGAAGCATCCAGGTTAACTCGCTACGCTCGAAGCAGTCGGGAAAAGAGCGATGGCCTCCAGAAGGGCGACTTGTAGGTAAAATGACTGCTGTTCGACCTTGTTCCGTACGGTTGCTTGCCCCAAATGACCGAGAAACAATGCCGGGATAAGTAGAAGCTGGGGCGGGGCGGCCGTGCTAATAGTGCAGCCAGGTTGTCAGGCGGGAAACGCGTTCTTGCCCAGGAACGGGGGCATATTCGTAAGTTGATGATCCATTTCGGTTTTGACGGGAAGGTATTCCGGTTGAGATGGCAGGTTGCGAAGAATCATCCAGGTTAACTCGCCATGCTCGAAGCAGTCGGGCAAAGGGGCAATGGCCCACAGAAGGGCGGCTTGTAGGTAACATGACTGCGGTTCGACCTTGTTCCGTACGGTTGCCTGCCCCAAGTGACCGAGAAACAGTGCCGGGATAAGTAGCAGCTGGGGCGGGGCGTCCATGCTGATAGTGCAGCCAGGTTGTCAGGCGGGAAACGCGTTCTTGCCCAGGAACGGGGGCATATTCGTAAGTTGATGATCCATTTCGGTTTTGACGGGAAGGTATTCCGGTTGAGATGGCACGTTGCGAAGAATCATCCAGGTTAACTCGCCATGCTCGAAGCAGTCGGGCAAAGGGGCAATGGCCCACAGAAGGGCGGCTTGTAGGTAACATGACTGCGGTTCGACCTTGTTCCGTACGGTTGCCTGCCCCTAGCGAACGAAAAACAGTGCCGGGATAAGTAGCAGCTGGGGTGGGGCGGCCGTGCTAATAGTGCAGCCAGGTTGTCAGGCGGGAAATGCGTTCTTGCCCAGGAATGGGGCCATATTTTTAAGTTGATGATCCATTTCGTTTTTGATGGGCAGGTATTCCGGTTGAGATGGCAGGTTGCGAAAATCATCCAGGTTAACTCTCTACGCTCTAAGCAGTCGGGCAAAGGGGCGATGGCCCACAGAAGGGCGGCTTGCAGGTAAAATGACTGTTGTTCGACCTTGTTCTGTGCGGTTGCCTGCCCCTAGCGAACGAAAAACAGTGCCGGGATAAGTAGCAGCTGGGGCGGGGCGTCCGTGCTGATAGTGCAGCCAGGTTGTCAGGCGGGAAACGCGTTCGTGCCCAGGAACGGGGGCATATTCATAAGTTGATGATACATTTCAGTTTGGACGGGCAGGTACTCCGCTTGAGATGGCAGGTTGCAAAGACGCATTCAGGTTACCTCGCTACGCTCGAAGCAGTCGGGCAAAGCGGCGATGGCCCACAGAAGGGCGGCCTGTTAGAAAAATGGCATTGCACGACCTTGTTTGGTGCGGTGGCGTGCCCAAGCTGGCGGAGGAACAATTCCGGGGTAAGTAGCAGCTGGGGCGGGGCGTCCGTGCTGATAGTGCAATCAGGTTGCCAGGCGGTAATTGCGTTCGTGCCCAGGAGAGGAGCATAATGGAATGTTGATGATGCACTTCGGTTTTGACGGAAATTATTCCGGTTTACAGGGCAGGTTGCAATGAAGCATCTAGGTTAACTCGCTACGCTCGAAGCAGTCGGGCAAAGAGCGATGGCCTCCAGAAGGGCGACTTGTAGGTAAAATGACTGCTGTTCGACCTTGTTCCGTACGGTTGCCTGCCCCAAATGACCGAGAAACAATGCCGGGATAAGCAGCAGCTGGGGCGGGGCGGCCGTGCTAATAGTGCAGCCAAGTTATCAGGCGGGAAACGCGTTCGTTCCAAGGAACGGGGCCATATTGGTAAGTTGATGATCCATTTCGGTTTTGATGGGCAGGTATTCCGGTTGAGATGGCAGGTTACGAAGAAGCATCCAGGTTAACTCGCTACGCTCGAAGCAGTCGGGCAACGGGGCGATGGCCCACAGAATCGCGTCTTGTAGGTTAAATGACTGCTGTTCAACCTTGTTCCGTACGGTTGCCTGCCCCAAGTGACCGAGAAACAGTGCCGTGATAAGTAGCAGCTGGGGCGGGGCGGCCGTGCTAATAGTGCAGCCAGGTTGTCAGGCGGGAAACGCGTTCTTGCCCAGGAACGGGGCCATATTGGTAAGTTGATGATCCATTTCGGTTTTGATGGGCAGGTATTCCGGTTGAGATGGCAGGTTGCGAAGAATCATCCAGGTTAACTCGCTACGCTCGAAGCAGTCGGGAAAAGGGGCAATGGCCCACAGAAGGGCGGCTTGTAGGTAAAATGACTGCTGTTCGACCTTGTTCCGTACGGTTGCCTGCCCCAAATGACCGAGAAACAATGCCGGGATAAGTAGCAGCTGGGGCGGGGCGGCCGTGCTGAGAGTGCAGCCAGGTTGTCAGGCGGGAAACGCCTTCGTTCCCAGGAACGGGGGCATATTCGTAAGTTGATGACACATTTCGGTTTTGATGAGCAGGTATTCCGGTTGAGATGGCAGGTTGCGAAGAAGCATCCAGGTTAACTCGCTACGCTCGAAGCAGTCGGGCAAAGGGGCGATGGCCCACAGAAAGCAGCCTGCAGGAAAAATGGCTCTTGCATGACCTTGTTCCGTATTGTGGCCTGCCCCAAGTGGCCGAGAAACAGTGCCGGGATAAGTAGCAGCTGGGGCTGGGCGGCCGTGCTGGGAGTGCAGCCAGGTTGCCTGGTGGGAAATGCGTTCGTGCCCAGGAGCGGGGGAACATTCATAAGTTGATGATACATTTCAGTTTGGACGGGCAGTTACTCCGCTTGAGATGGCAGGTTGCAAAGACGCATTCAGGTTACCTCGCTACGCTCGAAGCAGTCGGGCAAAGCGGCGATGGCCCACAGAAGGGCGGCCTGTTAGAAAAATGGCAGTTGCGCGACCTTGTTTGGTGCGGTGGCGTGCCCAAGCTGGCGGAGGAACAATTCCGGGATAAGTAGCAGCTGGGGCGGGGCGGCCGTGCTAATAGTGCAGCCAGGTTGTCAGGCCGGAAACGCGTTCGTGCCCAGGAACGGGGGCATATTCGTAAGTTGATGACACATTTCGGTTTTGATGAGCAGGTATTCCGGTTGAGATGGCAGGTTGCGAAGAAGCATCCAGGTTAACTCGCTACGCTCGAAGCAGTCGGGCAAAGGGGCGATGGCCCACAGAAAGCAGCCTGCAGGAAAAATGGCTCTTGCATGACCTTGTTCCGTATTGTGGCCTGCCCCAAGTGGCCGAGAAACAGTGCCGGGATAAGTAGCAGCTGGGGCTGGGCGGCCGTGCTGAGAGTGCAGCCAGGTTTCCTGGCGGGAAATGCGTTCGTGCCCAGGAGCGGGGGAACATTCATAAGTTGATGATACATTTCAGTTTGGACGGGCAGGTACTCCGCTTGAGATGGCAGGTTGCGAAGAAGCATCCAGGTTACCTCGCTATGCTCGAAGCAGTCGGGCAAAGGGGCGATGGCCCACAGAAAGCAGCCTGCCGGAAAAATGGCAGTTGCACAACCTTGTTTGGTGCGGTGGCGTGCCCAAGCTGGCGGAGGAACAATTCCGGGATAAGTAGCAGCTGGGGCGGGGCGTCCGTGCTGATAGTGCAATCAGGTTGCCAGGCGGTAATTGCGTTCGTGCCCAGGAGAGGAGCATATTGGAATGTTGATGATGCACTTCGGTTTTGACGGGAAGGTATTCCGGTTTACATGGCAGGTTGCAATGAAGCATCCAGGTTAACTCGCTACGCTCGAAGCAGTCGGGAAAAGAGCGATGGCCTCCAGAAGGGCGACTTGTAGGTAAAATGACTGCTGTTCGACCTTGTTCCGTACGGTTGCTTGCCCCAAATGACCGAGAAACAATGCCGGGATAAGTAGAAGCTGGGGCGGGGCGGCCGTGCTAATAGTGCAGCCAGGTTGTCAGGCGGGAAACGCGTTCTTGCCCAGGAACGGGGCCATATTAGTAAGTTGATGATCCATTTCGGTTTTGATGGGCAGGTATTCCGGTTGAGATGGCAGGTTGCGAATAATCATCCAGGTTAACTCGCTACGCTCGAAGCAGTCGGGCAAAGGGCCAATGGCCCAAAGAAGGGCGGCTTGTAGGTAAAATGACTGCTGTTCGACCTTGTTCCGTACGGTTGCCTGCCCCAAGTGACCGAGAAACAGTGCCGGGATAAGTAGCAGCTGGGGCGGGGCGGCCGTGCTGAGAGTGCAGCCAAGTTGTCAGGCGGGAAACGCGTTCTTTCCCAGGAATGGGGGATATTCGTAAGTTGATGATCCATTTCGGTTTTGATGGGCAGGTATTCTGGTTCAGATGGCAGGTTGCAAAGACGCATTCAGGTTACCTTGCTACGCTCGAAGCAGTCGGGCAAAGCGGCGATGGCCCACAGTACAGCGGCCTGTTAGAAAAATGGCAGTTGCACGCCCTTGTTGTTGCGGTGGCGTGCCCAAGTGGCGGAGGAACAATTCCGGGATAAGTAGCAAGCTGGGGCGGGGCGTCCGTGCTGATAGTGCAATCCAGGTTGCCAGGCGGTAATTGCGTTCGTGCCCAGGAGAGGAGCATATTGGAATGTGATGAATGCACGGTTCGGTTTCGGTGAGATGGCGGGAAGTCCAGGTTAACTCGCTACGCTTTAGAAAGCGGCTGGCTCTTGCAGACCTTGTTCCGCAAAGTGAAGCATAAGTAGCCAGTGTTAACTTCGCTACGCTCGAAGCAGGTTGCGAAGGGTTAACAAAGCAGTCGGGCAAAGGGGCGATGGCCTCCAGAAGGGCGGCTGTAGGTAAAATGACTGCTGTTCGACCTTGTTCCGTACGGTTGCCTGCCCAAGTGACCGAGAAACAATGCCGGGATAAGTAGCAGCTGGGGCGGGGCGGCCGTGCTAATAGTGCAGCCAGGTTGTCAGGCGGGAAACGCGTTCGTGCCCAGGAACGGGGCCATATTGATAAGTTGATGATCCATTTCGGTTTTGATGGGCAGGTATTCCGATTGAGATGGCAGGTTGCGAAGAATCATCCAGGTTAACTCGCCATGCTCGAAGCAGTCGGGCAAAGGGGCAATGGTCCACAGAAGGGCGGCTTGTAGGTAAAATGACTGCTGGTCGACCTTGTTCCGTACGGTTGCATGCCCCAAGTGACCGAGAAACAGTGCCGGGATAAGTAGCAGCTGGGGCGGGGCGGCCGTGCTAATAGTGCAGCCAGGTTGTCAGGCGGGAAACGCGTTCTTGCCCAGGAACGGGGCCTTATTGGTAAGTTGATGATCCATTTCGGTTCTGATGGGCAGGTATTCCGGTTGAGATGGCAGGTTGCGAAGAATCATCCAAGTTAACTCGCTACGCTCGAAGCAGTCGGGCAAAGGGGCAATGGCCCACAGAAGGGCGGCTTTTAGGTAAAATGACTGCTGTTCGACCTTGTTCCGTACGGTTGCCTGCCCCAAGTGACCGAGAAACAGTGCCGGGATAAGTAGCAGCTGGGGCGGGGCGGCCGTGCTAATAGTGCAGCCAGGTTGTCAGGCCGGAAACGCGTTCGTGCCCAGGAACGGGGGCATATTCGTAAGTTGATGACACATTTCGGTTTTGATGAGCAGGTATTCCGGTTGAGATGGCAGGTTGCGAAGAAGCATCCAGGTTAACTCGCTACGCTCGAAGCAGTCGGGCAAAGGGGCGATGGCCCACAGAAAGCAGCCTGCAGGAAAAATGGCTCTTGCATGACCTTGTTCCGTAATGTGGCCTGCCCCAAGTGGCCGAGAAACAGTGCCGGGATAAGTAGCAGCTGGGGCTGGGCGGCCGTGCTGAGAGTGCAGCCAGGTTGCCTGGCGGGAAATGCGTTCGTGCCCAGGAGCGGGGGAACATTCATAAGTTGATGATACATTTCAGTTTGGACGGGCAGGTACTCCGCTTGAGATGGCAGGTTGCGAAGAAGCATCCAGGTTACCTCGCTATGCTCGAAGCAGTCGGGCAAAGGGGCGATGGCCCACAGAAAGCAGCCTGCCGGAAAAATGGCAGTTGCACAACCTTGTTTGGTGCGGTGGCGTGCCCAAGCTGGCGGAGGAACAATTCCGGGATAAGTAGCAGCTGGGGCGGGGCGTCCGTGCTGATAGTGCAATCAGGTTGCCAGGCGGTAATTGCGTTCGTGCCCAGGAGAGGAGCATATTGGAATGTTGATGATGCACTTCGGTTTTGACGGGAAGGTATTCCGGTTTACATGGCAGGTTGCAATGAAGCATCCAGGTTAACTCGCTACGCTCGAAGCAGTCGGGAAAAGAGCGATGGCCTCCAGAAGGGCGACTTGTAGGTAAAATGACTGCTGTTCGACCTTGTTCCGTACGGTTGCTTGCCCCAAATGACCGAGAAACAATGCCGGGATAAGTAGAAGCTGGGGCGGGGCGGCCGTGCTAATAGTGCAGCCAGGTTGTCAGGCGGGAAACGCGTTCTTGCCCAGGAACGGGGCCATATTAGTAAGTTGATGATCCATTTCGGTTTTGATGGGCAGGTATTCCGGTTGAGATGGCAGGTTGCGAATAATCATCCAGGTTAACTCGCTACGCTCGAAGCAGTCGGGCAAAGGGCCAATGGCCCAAAGAAGGGCGGCTTGTAGGTAAAATGACTGCTGTTCGACCTTGTTCCGTACGGTTGCCTGCCCCAAGTGACCGAGAAACAGTGCCGGGATAAGTAGCAGCTGGGGTGGGGCGGCCGTGCTGAGAGTGCAGCCAAGTTGTCAGGCGGGAAACGCGTTCGTTCCCAGGAACGGGGGATATTCGTAAGTTGATGATCCATTTCGGTTTTGATGGGCAGGTATTCTGGTTCAGATGGCAGGTTGCAAAGACGCATTCAGGTTACCTTGCTACGCTCGAAGCAGTCGGGCAAAGGGGCGATGGCCCACAGAAAGCAGCCTGCAGGAAAAATGGCTCTTGCATGACCTTGTTCCGTATTGTGGCCTGCCCCAAGTGGCCGAGAAACAGTGCCGGGATAAGTAGCAGCTGGGGCTGGGCGGCCGTGCTGGGAGTGCAGCCAGGTTGCCTGGTGGGAAATGCGTTCGTGCCCAGGAGCGGGGGAACATTCATAAGTTGATGATACATTTCAGTTTGGACGGGCAGTTACTCCGCTTGAGATGGCAGGTTGCAAAGACGCATTCAGGTTACCTCGCTACGCTCGAAGCAGTCGGGCAAAGCGGCGATGGCCCACAGAAGGGCGGCCTGTTAGAAAAATGGCAGTTGCGCGACCTTGTTTGGTGCGGTGGCGTGCCCAAGCTGGCGGAGGAACAATTCCGGGATAAGTAGCAGCTGGGGCGGGGCGGCCGTGCTAATAGTGCAGCCAGGTTGTCAGGCCGGAAACGCGTTCGTGCCCAGGAACGGGGGCATATTCGTAAGTTGATGACACATTTCGGTTTTGATGAGCAGGTATTCCGGTTGAGATGGCAGGTTGCGAAGAAGCATCCAGGTTAACTCGCTACGCTCGAAGCAGTCGGGCAAAGGGGCGATGGCCCACAGAAAGCAGCCTGCAGGAAAAATGGCTCTTGCATGACCTTGTTCCGTATTGTGGCCTGCCCCAAGTGGCCGAGAAACAGTGCCGGGATAAGTAGCAGCTGGGGCTGGGCGGCCGTGCTGAGAGTGCAGCCAGGTTTCCTGGCGGGAAATGCGTTCGTGCCCAGGAGCGGGGGAACATTCATAAGTTGATGATACATTTCAGTTTGGACGGGCAGGTACTCCGCTTGAGATGGCAGGTTGCGAAGAAGCATCCAGGTTACCTCGCTATGCTCGAAGCAGTCGGGCAAAGGGGCGATGGCCCACAGAAAGCAGCCTGCCGGAAAAATGGCAGTTGCACAACCTTGTTTGGTGCGGTGGCGTGCCCAAGCTGGCGGAGGAACAATTCCGGGATAAGTAGCAGCTGGGGCGGGGCGTCCGTGCTGATAGTGCAATCAGGTTGCCAGGCGGTAATTGCGTTCGTGCCCAGGAGAGGAGCATATTGGAATGTTGATGATGCACTTCGGTTTTGACGGGAAGGTATTCCGGTTTACATGGCAGGTTGCAATGAAGCATCCAGGTTAACTCGCTACGCTCGAAGCAGTCGGGAAAAGAGCGATGGCCTCCAGAAGGGCGACTTGTAGGTAAAATGACTGCTGTTCGACCTTGTTCCGTACGGTTGCTTGCCCCAAATGACCGAGAAACAATGCCGGGATAAGTAGAAGCTGGGGCGGGGCGGCCGTGCTAATAGTGCAGCCAGGTTGTCAGGCGGGAAACGCGTTCTTGCCCAGGAACGGGGCCATATTAGTAAGTTGATGATCCATTTCGGTTTTGATGGGCAGGTATTCCGGTTGAGATGGCAGGTTGCGAATAATCATCCAGGTTAACTCGCTACGCTCGAAGCAGTCGGGCAAAGGGCCAATGGCCCAAAGAAGGGCGGCTTGTAGGTAAAATGACTGCTGTTCGACCTTGTTCCGTACGGTTGCCTGCCCCAAGTGACCGAGAAACAGTGCCGGGATAAGTAGCAGCTGGGGCGGGGCGGCCGTGCTGAGAGTGCAGCCAAGTTGTCAGGCGGGAAACGCGTTCTTTCCCAGGAATGGGGGATATTCGTAAGTTGATGATCCATTTCGGTTTTGATGGGCAGGTATTCTGGTTCAGATGGCAGGTTGCAAAGACGCATTCAGGTTACCTTGCTACGCTCGAAGCAGTCGGGCAAAGCGGCGATGGCCCACAGTACAGCGGCCTGTTAGAAAAATGGCAGTTGCACGCCCTTGTTTGGTGCGGTGGCGTGCCCAAGCTGGCGGAGGAACAATTCCGGGATAAGTAGAAGCTGGGGCGGGGCGTCCGTGCTGATAGTGCAATCAGGTTGCCAGGCGGTAATTGCGTTCGTGCCCAGGAGAGGAGCATATTGGAATGCTGATAATGCACTTCGGTTTTGACGGGAAGGTATTCCGGTTTAGATGGCAGGTTCCAATGAAGCATCCAGGTTAACTCGCTACGCTCGAAGCAATCGGGCAAAGAGCGATGGCCTCCAGAAGGGCGGCTTGTTGGTAAAATGACTGCTGTTCGACCTTGTTCCGTACGGTTGCCTGCCCCAAGTGACCGAGAAACAATGCCGGGATAAGTAGCAGCTGGGGCGGGGCGGCCGTGCTAATAGTGCAGCCAGGTTGTCAGGCGGGAAACGCGTTCTTGCCCAGGAACGGGGCCATATTGATAAGTTGATGATCCATTTCGGTTTTGATGGGCAGGTATTCCGATTGAGATGGCAGGTTGCGAAGAATCATCCAGGTTAACTCGCCATGCTCGAAGCAGTCGGGCAAAGGGGCAATGGTCCACAGAAGGGCGGCTTGTAGGTAAAATGACTGCTGGTCGACCTTGTTCCGTACGGTTGCATGCCCCAAGTGACCGAGAAACAGTGCCGGGATAAGTAGCAGCTGGGGCGGGGCGGCCGTGCTAATAGTGCAGCCAGGTTGTCAGGCGGGAAACGCGTTCTTGCCCAGGAACGGGGCCTTATTGGTAAGTTGATGATCCATTTTGGTTCTGATGGGCAGGTATTCCGGTTGAGATGGCAGGTTGCGAAGAATCATCCAAGTTAACTCGCTACGCTCGAAGCAGTCGGGCAAAGGGGCAATGGCCCACAGAAGGGCGGCTTTTAGGTAAAATGACTGCTGTTCGACCTTGTTCCGTACGGTTGCCTGCCCCAAGTGACCGAGAAACAGTGCCGGGATAAGTAGCAGCTGGGGCGGGGCGGCCGTGCTAATAGTGCAGCCAGGTTGTCAGGCCGGAAACGCGTTCGTGCCCAGGAACGGGGGCATATTCGTAAGTTGATGACACATTTCGGTTTTGATGAGCAGGTATTCCGGTTGAGATGGCAGGTTGCGAAGAAGCATCCAGGTTAACTCGCTACGCTCGAAGCAGTCGGGCAAAGGGGCGATGGCCCACAGAAAGCAGCCTGCAGGAAAAATGGCTCTTGCATGACCTTGTTCCGTAATGTGGCCTGCCCCAAGTGGCCGAGAAACAGTGCCGGGATAAGTAGCAGCTGGGGCTGGGCGGCCGTGCTGAGAGTGCAGCCAGGTTGCCTGGCGGGAAATGCGTTCGTGCCCAGGAGCGGGGGAACATTCATAAGTTGATGATACATTTCAGTTTGGACGGGCAGGTACTCCGCTTGAGATGGCAGGTTGCGAAGAAGCATCCAGGTTACCTCGCTATGCTCGAAGCAGTCGGGCAAAGGGGCGATGGCCCACAGAAAGCAGCCTGCCGGAAAAATGGCAGTTGCACAACCTTGTTTGGTGCGGTGGCGTGCCCAAGCTGGCGGAGGAACAATTCCGGGATAAGTAGCAGCTCGGGCGGGCCGTCCGTGCTGATAGTGCAGTCAGGTTGCCAGGCGGCAGTTGCGTTCGTGCCCAGAAGAGGGGCATATTGGAATGTTGATGATGCACTTCGGTTTTGATGGGAAGGTATTCCGGTTTAGATGGCAGGTTGCAATCAAGCATCCAGGTTACCTCGCTACGCTCGAAGCAGTCGGGAAAAGAGCGATGGCCCCAGAAGGGCGACTTGTAGGTAAAATGACTGCTGTTCGACCTTGTTCCGTACGGTTGCTTGCCCAAATGACCGAGAAACAATGCCGGGATAAGTAGAAGCTGGGGCGGGCGGCCGTGCTAATAGTGCAGCCAGGTTGTCAGGCGGGAAACGCGTTCTTGCCCAGGAACGGGGCCATATTAGTAAGTTGATGATCCATTTCGGTTTTGATGGGCAGGTATTCCGGTTGAGATGGCAGGTTGCGAATAATCATCCAGGTTAACTCGCTACGCTCGAAGCAGTCGGGCAAAGGGCAATGGCCCAAAGAAGGGCGGCTTGTAGGTAAAATGACTGCTGTTCGACCTTGTTCCGTACGGTTGCCTGCCCCAAGTGACCGAGAAACAGTGCCGGGATAAGTAGCAGCTGGGGTGGGGCGGCCGTGCTGAGAGTGCAGCCAAGTTGTCAGGCGGGAAACGCGTTCGTTCCCAGGAACGGGGGATATTCGTAAGTTGATGATCCATTTCGGTTTTGATGGGCAGGTATTCTGGTTCAGATGGCAGGTTGCAAAGACGCATTCAGGTTACCTTGCTACGCTCGAAGCAGTCGGGCAAAGCGGCGATGGCCCACAGTACAGCGGCCTGTTAGAAAAATGGCAGTTGCACGCCCTTGTTTGGTGCGGTGGCGTGCCCAAGCTGGCGGAGGAACAATTCCGGGATAAGTAGAAGCTGGGGCGGGGCGTCCGTGCTGATAGTGCAATCAGGTTGCCAGGCGGTAATTGCGTTCGTGCCCAGGAGAGGAGCATATTGGAATGCTGATAATGCACTTCGGTTTTGACGGGAAGGTATTCCGGTTTAGATGGCAGGTTCCAATGAAGCATCCAGGTTAACTCGCTACGCTCGAAGCAATCGGGCAAAGAGCGATGGCCTCCAGAAGGGCGGCTTGTTGGTAAAATGACTGCTGTTCGACCTTGTTCCGTACGGTTGCCTGCCCCAAGTGACCGAGAAACAATGCCGGGATAAGTAGCAGCTGGGGCGGGGCGGCCGTGCTAATAGTGCAGCCAGGTTGTCAGGCGGGAAACGCGTTCTTGCCCAGGAACGGGGCCATATTGATAAGTTGATGATCCATTTCGGTTTTGATGGGCAGGTATTCCGATTGAGATGGCAGGTTGCGAAGAATCATCCAGGTTAACTCGCCATGCTCGAAGCAGTCGGGCAAAGGGGCAATGGTCCACAGAAGGGCGGCTTGTAGGTAAAATGACTGCTGGTCGACCTTGTTCCGTACGGTTGCATGCCCCAAGTGACCGAGAAACAGTGCCGGGATAAGTAGCAGCTGGGGCGGGGCGGCCGTGCTAATAGTGCAGCCAGGTTGTCAGGCGGGAAACGCGTTCTTGCCCAGGAACGGGGCCTTATTGGTAAGTTGATGATCCATTTTGGTTCTGATGGGCAGGTATTCCGGTTGAGATGGCAGGTTGCGAAGAATCATCCAAGTTAACTCGCTACCCTCGAAGCAGTCGGGCAAAGGGGCAATGGCCCACAGAAGGGCGGCTTTTAGGTAAAATGACTGCTGTTCGACCTTGTTCCGTACGGTTGCCTGCCCCAAGTGACCGAGAAACAGTGCCGGGATAAGTAGCAGCTTGGCGGGGCGGCCGTGCTAATAGTGCGGCCAGGTTGTCAGGCGGGAAACGCGTTCGTGCCCAGAAACGGGGGATATTCGTAAGTTGATGATCCATTTCGGTTTTGATGGGCAGGTATTACGGTTCAGATGGCAGGTTGCAAAGAAGCATCCAGGTTAACTCGCTACGCTCGAAGTAGTCGGGCAATGTGGAGATGGCCCACAGAAGGGCAGCCTGCAGGAAAAATGGCTGTTGCATGACCTTGTTCCGTATTGTGGCCTGCCCCAAGTGGCCGAGAAACAGTGCCGGGATAAGTAGCAGCTGGGGCGGGGTGGTCGTGCTAATAGTGCAGCCAGGTTGCCTGACGGGAAATGCGTTCGTGCCCAGTAACGGGGGCATATTCGTTAGTTGATGATCCATTTCGGTTTTGATGAGCAGGTAATCCGGTGGAGATGGCAGGTTGCGAAGAAGCATCCACGTTAACTCGCTACGCTCGAAGCAGTCGGGCAAAGGGGCAATGGCCCACAGAAGGGCGGCTTGTACGTAAAATGACTGCTGTTCGACCTTGTTCCGTACGGTTGCCTGCCCCAAGTGACCGAGAAACAGTGCCGGGATAAGTAGCAGCTGGGGCGGGGCGGCCGTGCTTAGAGTGCAGCCAGGTTGTCAGGCGGGAAACGCGTTCGTGCCCAGAAAGGGGGATATTCGTAAGTTGATGATCCATTTCGGTTTTGATGGGCAGGTATTACGGTTCAGATGGCAGGTTGCAAAGAAGCATCCAGGTTAACTCGATACGCTCGAAGCAGTCGGGCAATGTGGAGATGGCCCACAGCAGGGCGGCCTGTTAGAAAAATTGCAGTTGCACGACCTTGTTCGGTGCGGTGGCGTGCCCAAGATGGCGGAGGACCAATTCCGGGATGCAGCCAGGTTGCCTGGAGGGAAATGCGTTCGTGCCCAGGAGCGGGGGCACATTGGTAATTTGATGATCCATTTCAGTTTGGACGGGCAGGTACTCCGCTTGAGTTGGCAGGTTGCAAAGAAGCATCCAGATTACCTGGCTACGCTCGAAGCAGTCTGGCAAAGGGGGCGATGGCCCACAGAAGGGCAGCCTGCAGAAAAAATGGCTGTTGCATGACCTTGTTCCGTATTGTGGCCTGCCCCAAGTGGCCGAGAAACAGTGCCGGGATAAGTAGCAGCTGGGGCGGGGCGGCCGTGCTTAGAGTGCACGCAGGTTGTCAGGCGGGAAACGCGTTTGTTCCCAGGAACGGGGGATATTCGTAAGTTGATGATCCATTTCGGTTTTGATGGGCAGGTACTCCGCTTGAGATTGGCAGGTTGCAAAGAAGCATCCAGGTTACCTCGCTACGCTCGAAGCAGTCGGGCCAAAGGGGCGATGGCCCACAGAAGGGCAGCCTGCAGGAAAAAGGGCTGTTGCATGACCTTCGTTCCGTATCGTGGCCTGCCCCAAGTGGCCGAGAAACAGTGCCGGGATAAGTAGCAGCTGGGCGGGGCGGCCGTGCTAATAGTGCAGCCAGGTTGCCTGGCGGAAATGCGTTCGTGCCCAGGAGCGGGGGCACATTCGTATGTGATGATCCATTTCAGTTTGGACGGGCAGGTACTCCGCTTGAGTTGGCAGGTTGCAAAGAAGCATCCAGGTTACCTCGCTACGCTCGAAGCAGTCGGGCAAAGGGGCGATGGCCCACAGAAGGGCAGCCTGCAGGAAAAATGGCTCTTGCATGACCTTGTTCCGTATTGTGGCCTGCCCCAAGTGGCCGAGAAACAGTGCCGGGATAAGTAGCAGCTGGGCGGGGCGGCCGTGCTAATAGTGCAGCCAGGTTGTCAGGTGGGAAACGCGTTCTTGCCCAGGAACGGGGCCATATTGATAAGTTGATGATCCATTTCGGTTTTGATGGGCAGGTATTCCGATTGAGATGGCAGGTTGCGAAGAATCATCCAGGTTAACTCGCCATGCTCGAAGCAGTCGGGCAAAGGGGCAATGGTCCACAGAAGGGCGGCTTGTAGGTAAAATGACTGCTGGTCGACCTTGTTCCGTACGGTTGCATGCCCCAAGTGACCGAGAAACAGTGCCGGGATAAGTAGCAGCTGGGGCGGGGCGGCCGTGCTAATAGTGCAGCCAGGTTGTCAGGCGGGAAACGCGTTCTTGCCCAGTAACGGGGGCATATTCGTAAGTTGATGATCCATTTCGGTTTTGATGAGCAGGTATTCCGGTTGAGATGGCAGGTTGCGAAGAAGCATCCAGGTAACCTCGCTACGCTCGAAGCAGTCGGGCAAAGCGGCGATGGCCCACAGAAGGGCGGCCTGTTAGAAAAATGGCAGTTGCACGACCTTGTTTGGTGCGGTGGCGTGCCCAAGCTGGCGGAGGAACAATTCCGGGCTTAGTAGCAGCTGGGGCGGGGCGTCCATGCTGATAGTGCAATCAGGTTGCCAGGCGGTAATTGCGTTCGTGCCCAGGAGAGGAGCATATTGGAATGTTGATAATGCACTTCGGTTTTGATGGGCAGGTATTCCGATTGAGATGGTAGGTTGCGAAGAATCATCCAGGTTAACTCGCCATGCTCGAAGCAGTCGGGCAAAGGGGCAATGGTCCACAGAAGGGCGGCTTGTAGGTAAAATGACTGCTGGTCGACCTTGTTCCGTACGGTTGCCTGCCCCAAGTGACTGAGAAACAGTGCCGGGATAAGTAGCAGCTGGGGCGGGGCGGCCGTGCTAATAGTGCAACCAGGTTGTCAGGCGGGAAACGCGTTCTTGCCCAGGAACGGGGCCATATTGGTAAGTTGATGATCCATTTCGGTTCTGATGGGCAGGTATTCCGGTTGAGATGGCAGGTTGCGAAGGATCATCCAAGTTAACTCGCTACGCTCGAAGCAGTCGGGCAAAGGGGCAATGGCCCACAGAAGGGTGGCTTTTAGGTAATATGACTGCCGTTCGAAATTGTTCCGTACGGTTGCCTGCCCCAAGTGACCGAGAAACAGTGCCGGGATAAGTAGCAGCTTGGGCGGGGCGGCCGTGCTAATAGTGCAGCCAGGTTGTCAGGTGGGAAACGCGTTCGTGCCCAGAAAGGGGGATATTCGTAAGTTGATTATCCATTTCGGTTTTGATGGGCAGGTATTACGGTTCAGATGGCAGGTTGCAAAGAAGCATCCAGGTTAACTCGCTACGCTCGAAGCAGTCGGGCAATGTGGAGATGGCCCACAGCAGGGCGGCCTGTTAGAAAAATTGCAGTTGCACGACCTTGTTCGGTGCGGTGGCGTGCCCAAGATGGCGGAGGAACAATTCCGGGATGCAGCCAGGTTGCCTGGAGGGAAATGCGTTCGTGCCCAGGAGCAGGGGCACATTGGTAATTTGATGATCCATTTCAGTTTGGACGGGCAGGTACTCCGCTTGAGTTGGCAGGTTGCAAAGAAGCATCCAGATTACCTCGCTACGCTCGAAGCAGTCGGGCAAAGGGGACGATGGCCCACAGAAGGGAAGCCTGCATGAAAAATGGCTGTTGCATGACCTTGTTCCGTATTGTGGCCTGCCCCAAGTGGCCGAGAAACAGTGCCGGGATAAGTAGCAGCTGGGGCGGGGCGGCCGTGCTAATAGTGCAGCCAGGTTGCCTGGCGGGAAATGTTTTCGTGCCCAGTAACGGGGGCATATTCGTAAGTTGATGATCCATTTCGGTTTTGATGAGCAGGTATTCCGGTTGAGATGGCAGGTTGCGAAGAAGCATCCAGGTTAACTCGCTACACTCGATAGCAGTCGGGCAAAGGGGCGATGGCCCACAGAAGGGCGGCTTGTAGGTAAAATGACTGCTGTTCGACCTTGTTTCGTACGGTTGCCTGCCCCAAGTGACCGAGAAACAGTGCCGGGATAAGTAGCAGCTGGGGCGGGGCGTCTGTGCTGATAGTGCAGCCAGGTTGTCAGGCGGGAAACGCGTTCTTGCCCAGGAATGGGGGCATATTCGTAAGTTGATGATCCATTTCGGTTTTGATGAGCAGGTATTCCGGTTGAGATGGCAGGTTGCGAAGAAGCATCCAGGTTAACTCGCTACGCTCGAAGCAGTCGAGCAAACGGGCGATGGCCCACAGAAGGGCGGCTTGTAGGTAAAATGACTGCTGTTCGACCTTGTTCCGTACGGTTGCCTGCCCCAAGTGACCGAGAAATAGCGCCGGGATAAGTAGCAGCTGGGGCGGGGCGGCTGTGCTAATAGTGCAGCCAGGTTGTCAGGCGGGAAACGCGTTCTTGCCCAGGAACGGGGGCATATTCGTAAGTTGATGATCCATTTCAGTTTGGACGGGCATGTACTCCGCTTGAGATGGCAGGTTGCAAAGACGCATTCAGGTTACCTCGCTACGCTCGAAGCAGTCGGGCAAAGCGGCGACGGCCCACAGAAGGACGACCTGTTAGAAAAATGGCAGTTGCACGACCTTGTTTGGTGCGGTGGCGTGCCCAAGCTGGCAGAGGAACAATTCCGGGCTTAGTAGCAGCTGGGGCGGGGCGTCCATGCTGATAGTGCAATCAGGTTGCCAGGCGGTAATTGCGTTCGTGCCCAGGAGAGGAGCATATTGGAATGTTGATAATGCACTTCGGTTTTGACGGGAAGGTATTCCGGTTCAGATGGCAGGTTGCAATGAAGCATCCAGGTTAACTTGCTACGCTCGAAGCAGTCGTGCAAAGAGCGATGGCCTCCAGAAGGGCGGCCTGCAGGAAAAATGGCTGTTGTATGACCTTGTTCCGTATTGTGGCCTGACCCAAGTGGCCGAGAAACAGTGCCGGGATAAGTAGCAGCTGGGGCGGGGCGGCCGTGCTGACAGTGCAGCCAGGTTGTCAGGCGGGAAACGCGTTCGTGCCCAGGAACGGGGGATATTCGTAAGTTGATGATCCATTTCGGTTTTGATGGGCAGGTATTCCGGTTGAGATGGCAGGTTGCGAAGAATCATCCAGGTTAACTCGCTACGCTCGAAGCAGTCGAGCAAAGGGGCAATGGCCCACAGAAGGGCGGCTTGTACGTAAAATGACTGCTGTTCGACCTTGTTCCGTACGATTGCCTGCCCCAAGTGACCGAGAAACAGTGCCGGGATAAGTAGCAGCTGGGGCGGGGCGGCCGTGCTTAGAGTGCAGCCAGGTTGTCAGGCGGGAAACGCGTTCGTGCCCAGAAAGGGGGATATTCGTAAGTTGATGATCCATTTCGGTTTTGATGGGCAGGTATTACGGTTCAGATGGCAGGCTGCAAAGAAGCATCCAGGTTAACTCGATACGCTCGAAGCAGTCGGGCAATGTGGAGATGGCCCACAGCAGGGCGGCCTGTTAGAAAAATTGCAGTTGCACGACCTTGTTCTGTGCGGTGGCGTGCCCAAGATGGCGGAGGAACAATTCCGGGATGCAGCCAGGTTGCCTAGAGGGAAATGCGTTCGTGCCCAGGAGCGGGGGCACATTGGTAATTTGATGATCCATTTCAGTTTGGACGGGCAGGTACTCCGCTTGAGTTGGCAGGTTGCAAAGAAGCATCCAGATTACCTCGCTACGCTCGAAGCAGTCGGGCAAAGGGGGCGATGGCCACAGAAGGGCAGCCTGCAGAAAAATGGCTGTTGCATGACCTTGTTCCGTATTGTGGCCTGCCCCAAGTGGCCGAGAAACAGTGCCGGGATAAGTAGCAGCTGGGGCGGGGCGGCCGTGCTTAGAGTGCACGCAGGTTGTCAGGCGGGAAACGCGTTTGTTCCCAGGAACGGGGGATATTCGTAAGTTGATGATCCATTTCGGTTTTGATGGGCAGGTATTCCGGTTCAGATGGCAGGTTGCAAAGACGCATTCAGGTTACCTCGCTACGCTCGAAGCAGTCGGGCAAAGTGGCGATGGCCCACAGTACAGCGGCCTGTTAGAAAAATGGCAGTTGCACGCCCTTGTTTGGTGCGGTGGCGTGCCCAAGCTGGCGGAGGAACAATTCCGGGATAAGTAGAAGCTGGGGCGGGGCGTCCGTGCTGATAGTGCAATCAGGTTGCCAGGCGGTAATTGCGTTCGTGCCCAGGAGAGGAGCATATTGGAATGCTGATAATGCACTTCGGTTTTGACGGGAAGGTATTCCAGTTTAGATGGCAGGTTCCGATGAAGCATCCAGGTTAACTCGCTACGCTCGAAGCAATCGGGCAAAGAGCGATGGCCTCCAGAAGGGCGGCTTGTTGGTAAAATGACTGCTGTTCGACCTTGTTCCGTACGGTTGCCTGCCCCTAGTGACCGAGAAACAGTGCCGGGATAAGTAGCAGCTGGGGCGGGGTGGCCGTGCTAATAGTGCAGCCAGGTTGTCAGGTGGGAAACGCGTTCTTGCCCAGGAACGGGGCCATATTGGTAAGTTGATGATCCATTTCGGTTTTGATGGGCAGGTATTCCGATTGAGATGGCAGGTTGCGAAGAATCATCCAGGTTAACTCGCCATGCTCGAAGCAGTCGGGCAAAGGGGCAATGGTCCACAGAAGGGCGGCTTGTAGGTAAAATGACTGCTGGTCGACCTTGTTCCGTACGGTTGCCCGCCCCAAGTGACCGAGAAACAGTGCCGGGATAAGTAGCAGCTGGGGCGGGGCGGCCGTGCTAATAGTGCAACCAGGTTGTCAGGCGGGAAACGCGTTCTTGCCCAGGAACGGGGCCATATTGGTAAGTTGATGATCCATTTCGGTTCTGATGGGCAGGTATTCCGGTTGAGATGGCAGGTTGCGAAGGATCATCCAAGTTAACTCGCTACGCTCGAAGCAGTCGGGCAAAGGGGCAATGGCCCACCGAAGGGTGGCTTTTAGGTAAAATGACTGCCGTTCGAGATTGTTCCGTACGGTTGCCTGCCCCAAGTGACCGAGAAACAGTGCCGTGATAAGTAGCAGCTTGGGCGGGGCGGCCGTGCTAATAGTGCAGCCAGGTTGTCAGGTGGGAAACGCGTTCGTGCCCAGAAAGGGGGATATTCGTAAGTTGATGATCCATTTCGGTTTTGATGGGCAGGTATTACGGTTCAGATGGCAGGTTGCAAAGAAGCATCCAGGTTAACTCGCTACGCTCGAAGCAGTCGGGCAATGTGGAGATGGCCCACAGCAGGGCGGCCTGTTAGAAAAATTGCAGTTGCACGACCTTGTTCGGTGCGGTGGCGTGCCCAAGATGGCGGAGGAACAATTCCGGGATGCAGCCAGGTTGCCTGGAGGGAAATGCGTTCGTGCCCAGGAGCAGGGGCACATTGGTAATTTGATGATCCATTTCAGTTTGGACGGGCAGGTACTCCGCTTGAGTTGGCAGGTTGCAAAGAAGCATCCAGATTACCTCGCTACGCTCGAAGCAGTCGGGCAAAGGGGGCGATGGCCCACAGAAGGGAAGCCTGCATGAAAAATGGCTGTTGCATGACCTTGTTCCGTATTGTGGCCTGCCCCAAGTGGCCGAAAAACAGTGCCGAGATAAGTATCAGCTGGGGCGGGGCGGCCGTGCTAATAGTGCAGCCAGGTTGCCTGGCGGGAAATGCTTTCGTGCCCAGTAACGGGGGCATATTCGTAAGTTGATGATCCATTTCGGTTTTGATGAGCAGGTATTCCGGTTGAGATGGCAGGTTGCGAAGAAGCATCCAGGTTAACTCGCTACGCTCGAAGCAGTCGGGCAAAGGGGCGATGGCCCACAGAAGGGCGGCTTGTAGGTAAAATGACTGCTGTTCGACCTTGTTTCGTACGGTTGCCTGCCCCAAGTGACCGAGAAACAGTGCCGGGATAAGTAGCAGCTGGGGCGGGGCGTCTGTGCTGATAGTGCAGCCAGGTTGTCAGGAGGGAAACGCGTTCTTGCCCAGGAATGGGGGCATATTCGTAAGTTGATGATCCATTTCGGTTTTGATGAGCAGGTATTCCGGTTGAGATGGCAGGTTGCGAAGAAGCATCCAGGTTAACTCGCTACGCTCGAAGCAGTCGAGCAAACGGGCGATGGCCCACTGAAGGGCGGCTTGTAGGTAAAATGACTGCTGTTCGACCTTGTTCCGTACGGTTGCCTGCCCCAAGTGACCGAGACATAGCGCCGGGATAAGTAGCAGCTGGGGCGGGGCGGCTGTGCTAATAGTGCAGCCAGGTTGTCAGGCGGGAAACGCGTTCTTGCCCAGGAACGGGGGCATATTCGTAAGTTGATGATCCATTTCAGTTTGGACGGGCATGTACTCCGCTTGAGATGGCAGGTTGCAAAGACGCATTCAGGTTACCTCGCTACGCTCGAAGCAGTCGGGCAAAGCGGCGACGGCCCACAGAAGGACGGCCTGTTAGAAAAATGGCAGTTGCACGACCTTGTTTGGTGCGGTGGCGTGCCCAAGCTGGCAGAGGAACAATTCCGGGATAAGTAGCAGCTGGGGCGGGGAGTCCGTGCTGATAGTGCAATCAGGTTGCCAGGCGGTAATTGCGTTCGTGCCCAGGAGAGGAGCATATTGGAATGTTGATAATACACTTCGGTTTTGACGGAAAGGTATTCCGGTTTAGATGGCAGGTTGCAATGAAGTGTCCAGGTTAACTTGCTACGCTCTAAGCAGTCGTGCAAAGAGCGATGGCCCACAGAAGGGCAGCCTGCAGGAAAAATGGCTGTTGCATGAACTTGTTCCGTATTGTGGCCTGCCCCAAGTGGGCGCTAAACAGTACCGGGATAAGTAGCAGCTGGGGCGGGGCGGCTGTGCTAATAGTGCAGCCAGGTTGTCAGGCGGGAAACGCGTTCGTGCCCAGGAACGGGGGATATTCGTAAGTTGATGATTCATTTTGGTTTTGATGGGCAGGTATTCCGGTTCAGATGGCAGGTTGCAAAGACGCATTCAGGTTACCTCGCTACGCTCGAAGCAGTCGGGCAAAGCGGCGATGGCCCACAGTAGGGCGGCCTGTTAGAAAAATGGCAGTTGCACGCCCTTGTTTGGTGCGGTGGCGTGCCCAAGCTGGCGGAGGAACAATTCCGGGATAAGTAGCAGCTGGGGCGGGGCGTCCGTGCTCATAGTGCAATCAGGTTGCCAGGCGGTAATTGCGTTCGTGCCCAGGAGAGGAGCATATTGGAATGCTGATAATGCACTTCGATTTTGACGGGAAGGTATTCCGGTTTTGATGGCAGGTTGCAATGAAGCATCCAGGTTAACTCGCCACGCTCGAAGCAGTCGGGCAAAGAGCGATGGCCTCCAGAAGGGCGGCTTGTTGGTAAAATGACTGCTGTTCGACCTTGTTCCGTACGGTTGCCTGCCCCAAGTGACCGAGAAACAGTGCCGGGATAAGTAGCAGCTGGGGCTGGGCGGCCGTGCTAATAGTGTAGCCAGGTTGTCAGGCGGGAAACGCGTTCTTGCCCAGGAACGGGGCCATATTGGTAAGTTGATGATCCATTTCGGTTTTGATGGGCAGGTATTCCGGTTGAGATGGCAGGTTGCGAAGAATCATCCAGGTTAACTCGCTACGCTCGAAGCAGTCGGGCAAAGGGGCAATGGTCCACAGAAGGGCGGCTTGTAGGTAAAATGACTGCTGGTCGACCTTGTTCCGTACGGTTGCCTGCCCCAAGTGACCGAGAAACAGTGCCGGGATAAGTAGCAGCTGGGGCGGGGCGGCCATGCTAATAGTGGAGCCAGGTTGTCAGGCGGGAAACGCGTTCTTGCCCAGGAACGGGGCCATATTGGTAAGTTGATGATCCATTTCGGTTTTGATGGGCAGGTATTCCGGTTGAGATGGCAGGTTGCGAAGAATCATCCAGGTTAACTCGCTACGCTCGAAGCAGTCGGGCAAAGGGGCAATGGCCCACAGAAGGGCGGCTTTTATGTAAAATGACTGCTTTTCAACCTTGTTCCGTACGGTTGCCTGCCCCAGGTTACCGAGAAACAGTGCCGGGATAAGTAGCAGCTGGGGCGGGGCGGCCGTGCTAATAGTGCGGCCGTGCTAATAATGCCTGACGGGAAATGCGTTCGTGCCCAGTAACGGGGGCATATTCGTGAGTTGATAATCCATTTCAGTTTGGATGGGCAGGTACTCCGCTTGAGTTGGCAGGTTGCAAAGAAGCATCCAGGTTACCTCGCTACGCTCGAAGCAGTCGGGCAAAGGGGCGATGGCCCAAAGAAGGGCAGCCTGCAGGAAAAATGGCTCTTGCATGACCTTGTTCCGTATTGTGGCCTGCCCGAAGTGGCCGAGAAACTGTGCCGGGATAAGTAGCAGCCGGGGCGGGGCGGCCGTGCTAATAGTGCAGCCAGGTTGCCTGGCGAGAAATGCGTTCGTGCCGAGGAGCGGGGGCACATCCGTATGTTGATGATCAATTTCAGTATGGACGGGCAGGTACTCCGCTTGAGTTGGCAGGTTGTAAAGAAGCATCGAGGTTACCTCGCTACGCTCGAAGCAGTCGGGCAAAGGGGCGATGGCCCAAAGAAGGGCAGCCTGCAGGAAAAATGGCTCTTGCATGACCTTGTTCCGTATTGTGGCCTGCCCCAAGTAGCCGAGAAACAGTGCCGGGATAAGTAGCAGCTGGGGCGGGACGGCCGTGCTAATAGTGCAGCCAGGTTGCCTGGCGAGAAATGCGTTCGTGTCCAGGAGCGGGGGCACATCCGTATGTTGATGATCCATTTCAGTTTGGATGGGCAGGTACTCCGCTTGAGATGGCAGGTTGCAAAGAAGCATCGAGGTTACCTCGCTACGCTCGAAACAGTCGGGAAAAGGGGCGATGGCCCACAGAAGGGCAGCCTGCAGGAAAAATGGCAGTTGCATGACCTTGCTCCGTATCGTGGCCTGCCCCAAGTGACCGAGAAACAGTGCCGGGATAAGTAGCAGCTGGGGCGGGGCCGCCGTGCTAATAGTGCAGCCAGGTTGCTTTGTGGTAAATGCGTTTGTGCCCAGGAGCGGGGGCACATTCGTAAGTTGATGATCCATTTCAGTTTGGACGGGCAGGTACTCCGCTTGAGTTGGCAGGTTGCAAAGAAGCATCCAGGTTACCTCGCTATGCTGGAAGCAGTCGGCCAAAGGGGCGATGGCCCACAGAAGGGCAGCCTGCAGGAAAAATGGCAGTTGCATGACCTTGTTCCGTATCGTGGCCTGCCCCAAGTGACCGAGAAACAGTGCCGGGATAAGTAGCAGCTGGGGCGGGGCCGCCGTGCTAATAGTGCAGCCAGGTGCTTTGTGGTAAATGCGTTTGTGCCCAGGAGCGGGGGCACATTCGTAAGTTGATGATCCATTTCAGTTTGGACGGGCAGGTACTCCGCTTGAGATGGCAGGTTGCAAAGAAGCATCGAGGTTACCTCGCTACGCTCGAAACAGTCGGGAAAAGGGGCGATGGCCCACAGAAGGGCAGCCTGCAGGAAAAATGGCTCTTGCATGACCTTGTTCCGTATTGTGGCCTGCCCCAAGTAGCCGAGAAACAGTGCCGGGATAAGTAGCAGCTGGGGCGGGGCCGCCGTGCTAATAGTGCAGCCAGGTTGCCTGGCGAGAAATGCGTTCGTGCCGAGGAGCGGGGGCACATTCGTATGTTTATGATCCATTTCAGTTTGGACCTGCAGAAACTCCGTTTGAGTTGGCAGGTTGTAAAGAAGCATCGAGGTTACCTCGCTACGCTCGAAGCAGTCGGGCAAAGGGGCGATGGCCCAAAGAAGGGCAGCCTGCAGGAAAAATGGCTCTTGCATGACCTTGTTCCGTATTGTGGCCTGCCCAAAGTAGCCGAGAAACAGTGCCGGGATAAGTAGCAGCTGGGGCGGGACGGCCGTGCTAATAGTGCAGCCAGGTTGCCTGGCGAGAAACTGCGTTCGTGCCCAGGAGCGGGGGCACATCCGTATGTTGATGATCCATTTCAGTTTGGATGGGCAGGTACTCCGCTTGAGATGGCAGGTTGCAAAGAAGCATCGAGGTTACCTCGCTACGCTCGAAACAGTCGGGAAAAGGGGCGATGGCCCACAGAAGGGCAGCCTGCAGGAAAAATGGCAGTTGCATGACCTTGTTCCGTATTGTGGCCTGCCCCAAGCGGCCGAGAAACAGTGCAGGGATAAGTAGCAGCTGGGGCGGGGCGGCCGTGCTAATAGTGCAGCCAGGTTGCCTGGCGAGAAATGCGTTCGTGCCCAGGAGCGGGGGCACATCCGTATGTTGATGATCCATTTCAGTTTGGATGGGCAGGTACTCCGCTTGAGTTGGCAGGTTGCAAAGAAGCATCCAGGTTACCTCGCTATGCTGGAAGCAGTCGGCCAAAGGGGCGATGGCCCACAGAAGGGCAGCCTGCAGGAAAAATGGCAGTTGCATGACCTTGTTCCGTATCGTGGCCTGCCCCAAGTGACCGAGAAACAGTGCCGGGATAAGTAGCAGCTGGGGCGGGGCCGCCGTGCTAATAGTGTAGCCAGGTTGCTTTGTGGTAAATGCGTTTGTGCCCAGGAGCGGGGGCACATTCGTAAGTTGATGATCCATTTCAGTTTGGACGGGCAGGTACTCCGCTTGAGTTGGCAGGTTGCAAAGAAGCATCCAGGCTACCTCGCTATGCTGGAAGCAGTCGGCCAAAGGGGCGATGGCCCACAGAAGGGCAGCCTGCAGGAAAAATGGCAGTTGCATGACCTTGTTCCGTATTGTGGCCTGCCCCAAGCGGCCGAGAAACAGTGCAGGGATAAGTAGCAGCTGGGGCGGGACGGCCGTGCTAATAGTGCAGCCAGGTTGCCTGGCGAGAAATGCGTTCGTGCCGAGGAGCGGGGGCACATTCGTATGTTTATGATCCATTTCAGTTTGGACCTGCAGAAACTCCGTTTGAGTTGGCAGGTTGTAAAGAAGCATTCGAGGTTACCTCGCTACGCTCGAAGCAGTCGGGCAAAGGGGCGATGGCCCAAAGAAGGGCAGCCTGCAGGAAAAATGGCTCTTGCATGACCTTGTTCCGTATTGTGGCCTGCCCAAGTAGCCGAGAAACAGTGCCGGGATAAGTAGCAGCTGGGGCGGGACGGCCGTGCTAATAGTGCAGCCAGGTTGCCTGGCGAGAAATGCGTTCGTGCCAGGAGCGGGGGCACATCCGTATGTTGATGATCCATTTCAGTTTGGATGGCAGGTACTCCGCTTGAGATGGCAGGTTGCAAAGAAGCATCGAGGTTACCTCGCTACGCTCGAAACAGTCGGGAAAAGGGGCGATGGCCCACAGAAGGGCAGCCTGCAGGAAAAATGGCGTTGCATGACCTTGTTCCGTATTGTGGCCTGCCCCAAGCGGCCGAGAAACAGTGCCGGGATAAGTAGCAGCTGGGGCGGGCGGCCGTGCTAATAGTGCAGCCAGGTTGCCTGGCGAGAAATGCGTTTGTGCCCAGGAGTGGGGGCACATTCGTATGTTGATGATCCATTTCAGTTTGGATGGGCAGTACTCCGCTTGAGATGGCAGGTTGCAAAAGAAGTCATCCAGGTTACCTCGCTACGCTCTAAGCAGTCGGCAAAGGGGCGTGGCC